>NC_143012.1:269426973-269616973 GCF_055824585.1 Amblyomma mixtum
ACACCCACACGTGGTCGCCCGGCTCGTAGTGCACGTCCCTGTGCCGAAAGTTATAGTGTCGGGCATCGGCGGATTGCTGGACCTTGATGTGCAAGCGGGCCAGCTGACGGGCCTGCTCTGCTTGCTCCACGAAGTGGCCAGCTTCAGGGGGAAGCTCTGCGTCGCCGTACGGCAGCATGGCATCTAGCATCATGCGGACCTCTCTGCCATACACGAGACGGAACGGGGTGAACTGGGTGGTTTCCTGCGTCGCGGTATTATATGCGAAGGTGACGTACGGCAAGACCTCATCCCAGGTTTTGTGTTCAACGTCGACGTACATCGAGATCATGTCCGCCAATGTTTTGTTGAGCCGTTCCGTTAGACCATTGGTTTGGGGATGATACGCTGTTGTTGGTCGATGAGCAGTATGGCTAAGCTCTAAGATGTCACGCAGGAGTCGGGCTGTAAACGCCTTGCCTCGGTCAGTAATGATGGCCGATGGGGCGCCGTGTCTAAGCACGATGTCGTGCATAAAGAAGTGGGCAACTTCGGCGGCAGTACCTCGCGCCAGGGCCTTCGTTTCAGCGTAGCGGGTCAAGTAGTCTGTGGCGACTACGATCCACTTGTGGCCGGACGACGAGAGAGGAAATGGCCCCAGAAGGTCCATGCCGACTTTGTCGAATGGTATTTGTGGCGGCTCGATGCACTGAAGCAGTCCAGGAGGCTTGAGCGCGGGTTTTTTCCGCCGCTGGCATTGCCGGCATGTCCGGACATAATGCCTGACACTTGAAGTTAGGTTGGGCCAGTAATAGTTCTGCCGGATTCGGGATAAGGTGCGGGTAACTCCAAGGTGGCCGGAAGTCGGTTCACCATGGCAGGCAAGGAGGACTTCATCCCGCAGATCAGACGGTATGACGAGCAGGTAAGTTGTCGGACTTGAAGTAGAGTTCTTTTTATAAAGCACCCCTCTCCGCAGGCAGAACGACGATAGTCCACGAGCTAGGTTTCGTGGTATTTCAGGGCACCCACCTTCGAGATGTTCGATGAGCAGACGGAGCTCGGCGTCGGCACGCTGTCTGGAAACGAGCTCAGATGTGCTGACCGCTCCAAGGAAGCTATCATCGTCGGTGGTGTCTTGCGGAGGAGGTTCGACGGGAGCGCGTGACAAGGTATCAGCGTCGGTGTGTTTCCGGCCTGACTTGTAGGTGACGGTGAAATCGAATTCCTGCAGGCGTAATGCCCAACGTGCTAGGCGGCCGCAAGGGCCCTTTAAATTTTTCAGCCAGCACAGCGAGTGGTGGTCGGTGACGATACGAAACGGTCTGCCATAGAGGTATGGGCGGAACTTGGCGGCGGCCCAGACTACCGCTAAACATTCTTTTTCCGTGGTAGAGTAGTTCAACTCAGCACGCGACAGTGCGCGGCTGGCGTAGGCAATTACTTTGTCGACACCGTTTTGCCGCTGAACTAGAACGGCGCCAAGACCGACGTTGCTCGCATCCGTGTGCACCTCCGTATCGGCATCTTCGTCGAAATGTGCCAGGATGGGCGGTGATTGGAGTAGGCGTCGTAACTCGTCGAATGCACTCTGTTGTTCGTTGCCCCAGGAAAATGACGTGTCATCACGGGTTAGGAGCGTCAGAGGGCTGGCGAGCTGGGCGAAGTTTCTAATGAAGCGGCGATAATAGGAGCACAGGCCCAGAAAACGTCGGACTGCTTTTTTGTGGGAGGGGACCGGAAAGGCAGCAACGGCAGCAAGCTTCTCTGGGTCAGCGCGGATTCCGTCAGCACTAATGACGTGCCCGAGGAACTTCAATTCGGTGAACCCAAAGTGGCATTTTTCTGGTTTGAGGGAGAGGTTGGCGGATCGAACGGCTTTGAGGACAGTCCTGAGGCGGTGCAGATGTTCCGTGAACGTTGCGGAAAAAATGATGACATCGTCAAGATAAACAAGACAGGTCTGCCACTTCAAACCGGTGAGAACGGTGTCCATAATTCTTTGGAACGTGGCAGGAGCACAGCAAAGCCCGAATGGGAGGACGCGAAATTCATACAGCCCGTCCGGTGTAATGAATGCGGTTTTCTCACGGTCCCTCTCATCAACTTCTATCTGCCAATAACCACTTCTGAGGTCGACCGAAGAGAAGTACTTGGCTTGACGAAGTCGGTCGAGGGAGTCGTCGATACGCGGTAGCGGGTACACGTCTTTCTTGGTCACACTGTTCAGCTTCCTGTAGTCGACGCAGAACCGTAGTGTCCCGTCTTTCGTTTTCACGAGGACGACAGGAGACGACCACGGACTGCTTGACGGTTGGATGACGCCGTCTGTGAGCATCTCTTCGACCTGTGTTTGAATAGCATCTCGCTCACGAGGGGACACACGATAGGGCTGCTGATGGATGGGTCGGGCTCCTTCATGCGTGATAATGCGGTGTTTAACGATCGACGTTTGGTGCACTTTGGATGACGACGTGAAACAGGCACCAAACTCCCGCAAGAGGTCCTGGAGTTGCCTCTTTTCAGTGGGTGGAAGGCCAGGATTTATGTCTACGCTGGTGACCGCTTCGGCGTCAGCTCCAGGTGTGTCCTCCGCACAAGCAAAGCATTCGGCCACTTCCTGAACATGGTCGACGTAAGCGATGGCTGTGCCACGGAACAGATGTCGATGTTCGTTGCAGAAGTTGGTGACAAGGACCTCTGTACAACCGTCATGAAAGGATCCAAGGCCCCGTGCCACCGCAACCCCCTTAGTGAGTACGAGGGAGACATTAGGCTCGACAACCCGGAGTCCCCTATGTGGCTCGTCGCAGGTAACTCGCGTGAGAATGCTGGCACGTGGTGGCACCGTAACGTTATCGTCGGCGACTCGCAGGGCGGACCGAGAACCCTGGTGCGCAGGCTCTTCTGTGGCCATTGCGGTAGAAAACGTCACCAAGCGGTTCGGGAGGTCTATGATCGCACCGTGCTCGCGAAGAAAGTCGATGCCAAGGATGACATCGCGAGAACATTCGCGGAGAACGAGAAAAGTGGCAACGAATGTGCAGCCTCGAACCGTAACCCGGGCCGCACACATGCCGAGTGGTGCGACAAGATGTCCGCCTGCCGTGCGTATGTCGGGACCGTCCCAGGGTGTCGTCACTTTTTTCAGGGCCGTCGCAAGCCGTCCGCTAAGGATAGAGTAATCTGCGCCCGTATCAACCAACGCGCTGACCTCCTTTGTGTCGACGAGAACAGGGATATCCAAAGAGACCCTGCCTTCAGCACGGCCCGTCGATGGCTGTTGTGGAGGATTCAGTCGGTGCGGCGGCGGAACCTGGTCGGCGACTGGGGTTGCGCTGTCGGAGCGATTCAAGCGCCGCGTTGGGGGAAACTCTTCGGCGATGCGGCGTTCGGCGTCGGGGCGATTGGGTCGGTGCGGCGGCGGAAGCGGGTCGGCGATTGGGGTTGCGGCATCGCGGCGATACGAAAGGCGCGTCGGGGAAAACTGTACAGCGATGCGGCGTGCGACGTCGGGGCGATTCAGTTGCTGCGGCGGTGGAAGCTTTGCGTCGGAACGGCGTTCGGCGGCCTCGCCTCCAAAGGCCGCCGGAGCTAGTTTTCCCGACGAGGGCTCGAGGAACCACGTTGTCCCGAGGCGAAACGGGACCCAGAGGGCGAAGTCCGGCGTGGAGAGGGCGATCGCGACTCGCGGCGCGGAGGAGATGGTGAACTACGCTGGCGGGTGACATACTCGGCGATGTCTTGAGGGCGCTCTCCAGGGCGTGGATGGGGGCTGTCGACAGGAAAACCGCGTAGTCCCATTTCGCGATAGGGGCACCGCCGGTTGAGATGGCCGGCCTCACCACAGTGGTAGCAGAGCGGGCGTTGATCCGGAGTGCGCCAGAGGTCAGTCTTCCGCGGTGCCTGGCGCCTATCCGCCCAGTAAGGAGTCGGCTGGGCAGAGTGCACCGCGACCAATGGTGCGGTGTAAGGCGAAGGCCCGGGAGATGGGGCCGCGCGGCGCACGACGTCCGCGTACGTGACTGGCTGGACAGGAGTCGGGTACGGCGCGGGATCGTAAGGGGTCGGTTGCGGCGCCGGCATAGCTGCAGCGTCTTGTGCCCTGAGTGCCTGTCGGACTTCCTCGCGGATGACGCTGGTGACGGAATCGACGCGATGGGCAAAGGTGGCTTGAAGGTGCTGCAGCTCCTCGCGGACCACGGAACGGATGAGTTCGCGAAGGGAGTCCGGATTCGTCCTGGGATCATGGTCGAACCGGTCCAACGTTGATAGAGTCGACGTTTGGCGCAGTTCCCGGTAGTACTGATGGGATCTTTGCCGCAGCAATTTCTCCATGTGCACGGCGTCGGCCAGGAACTCAGCGACGGTGTTGGGCGGGTTCCGCACGAGGCCGGAAAAGAGCTGGTCTTTTACGCCGCGCATCAGGTGCCGCAGCTTTTTTTCTTCAGGCATGGCCGGATCGGCGCGATCGCAAAGACGCTTCACATCCTCGACGTACATGGCAACACCCTCATTGGGAAGCTGAATTCGAGAGGACAGTGCACGCTCTGCGCTCTCCCGGCGGTCGCTGTTGGCGTACGTACTCAGGAGCTGACGTCGAAAGTCCGGCCACGTAGAGAAAGTAGTCTCATGGTTTTCGAACCACGTTCGTGCAGAGACTTCAAGGCTGAAGTAAACGTTACGCAGCTTTGTAGCGTCGTCCCAGCAGTTAAAGGTCGCGACCCGTTCGTATCGAGCCAACCAGTCTTCGGCATCTTCAAACAGGTCGCCGTGAAAGGGCTTAGGCGTGCGTGGAGTCTGAAGGGTGAGATAGGTGGGGCTGGCTGCAGGGACAGTCGTAGGCAGGGCGGGCAGTGGCGTCGCCATGAGTGGAGTGGTAGTTGAAGGCGCGTTGACAATAGGAAGGGCCTCGGGGGACAGGCCGCGGATCCTCCGGCTGGCACGATGGACAGGGGTGGTCACAAGAGGCGGACGCGTCGAGTCGTCCTCAGGAGTAGGGAGCATCGGCCGCACCTCCACCAGTGTCACGACCAGAGGAGCCGTGAAGGTAGACGTCGGGAAGAACCTAAGACCGGGAGCCTTCTTTTAATTATGGAGCCAGCTTCCACGACACAGAACAGAACCGCGCGCCACGAGAGCCCACCGCCGCTTCGTCGTCGTCTTCGACTCAGCGCGGAGGCCGCGCGGCGCGTTGGGCGCGTGGCAATATTGTAACGGACAACAGGGCGACAGGTCGCTAACCAGCAGAATGCAGCAGCCAGCCAGCCAGCGCGAGACACTTCAACGTCTTCCAAGACACTTCAGCGCCACCTGAGAACGCCAGGTGGCATTACTCTCCCTCCCAAAAAAAAAAGAAAAACGTAAAGGCGGGGTTGCAGTACGGGCAGTGGAAACAGAAAAAACAAAACAGCACAAGCACACAAAAATGTACAAGGGAGGTGGGCGAAGGTGTCCCACGCGAAAACTAGCGGAACACTGAGCGTACTGTCCATTACCTCGTGAAATACGGCTTCATGCGGACAACGTGCACAACCTCAGAGCGGGGTGGGCGACGCTGAGGCTGCACAGTCCCGTCAGGAAGAACTTCGTAGGTCACTTCTGTGACGCGGCGCAAAACTCGATAAGGTCCAAAATAACGGCACATCAGTTTTTCAGACAAGCCTGGGCGGCGTACCGGGGTCCACACCCAAACTTGGTCACCCGGATGGTATTCGACGTGCCGATGACGGAGATTGTAGCGGCGCGCATCCGTGGTCTGCTGCCGCTGAATGTGAATACGGGCAAGTTGACGTGCTTCCTCGGCGCGCTGAGCGAACTGCTCGGCGTCCGGCGTGAGTGGGTGGTCATCAGTGCAGCATGGAAGCATTGCATCCAGCATCGTCTGAACGTCACGTCCGTAGACCAGACGAAATGGTGTAAATCGGGTCGTCTCCTGGGTGGCCGTGTTGTAAGCGTATGTGACATACGGGAGAATCTCGTCCCAGGTTTTGTGCTGCGAGTCTATGTACATTGCGATCATGTCGGCGATCGTTCTGTTGAGTCTCTCTGTGAGCCCGTTCGTCTGTGGGTGATAGGCAGTGGTTTTGCGATGGTTCGTGTGACTGAGCTCGAACACGTCGCGCATGAGCTGTGCCGTAAACGCCGTACCTCGATCAGTGATTACGTGGGACGGTGCGCCATGACATATATATATATATATATATATATATATATATATATATATATATATATATATATATATATATATATATATATAAAGCCTCTGAACTAATGCTTCCAATACTCCATTTGGAATTAATAACAAATACTGTTTAATACAAACGTCAAGCCTAAACTGTCCAAAACGGTGCACCTAGTTAACCATGCTTATCGCTCGGTATATAACATTGCAAATGAGACGTCCAAGGTTATCTTTGTTTTCCACATGTCTCAAAGAAGCCACAATGGGTAAGTCGTTCATTTGCAAAATGCACGCTTGATACTGTGGCCTCACAGAGGCCATCGTTTGCTCTTCTCTCTTGACAGTAACTTGAGTTTCCTGAAGCAAATAAATTCCTAGAACAGTTACTAGGGCATATCGTCCATGCGCGGAAGATAACCCTTCGTAAAACGGCCCAAACCCACTCGCGGTTGCGTAAGGCCACGAGCACGCTGGAGAGAAGGGCACGTGCCAGCCGAAGCTGCAGGGAGGCAGCGAAGGAAAGGGCGCCGCTCCCCGGATGCTGCGTCAACAGTCGATCGCGGCTAGCCTTGGCGAGTGCCGCGAGCGCGATGTCTTCGGGGACCTTTTGGTAGCAGTGCTCCCGTAGGAGCTTGGGTAATTCTCACCAGCGATGCTAGCCCCGATCTCTTTGTTCTTCCCTCCTTCTTGGTGCCTGCTTTCTTTTCTCTTTGGTCTCTTCTTTCTTATTTGTTCCTCGTGGTTCCCGTTCCCTCTGGGCTCGGCTTCTGCCGCTGACCCTCTTTGTTCTCGGGACTAAGGCAACCGGAGGCGAAAGTCGATCCCGGCCGGCCGGTCGGCAGGCCGGCTTTCCTTTTACCGAAATGGAGATGGCGAAGAAAGCGAAGAAGGTGGCCCAGAAAAATAAGAAAACGGCACCACCGTTTAGCGCAGGTCGCCGGGACTCCTGCCGCCAGGAGAGACCCGATGTGCCTTCGGTCATTGTTTATGGTCATTGCGGGTGCGGTTTTTTTTTTCTTTCTCGTCGTAAACGAAAATAACGGAAGATACGGGATGCCCCGGCGTCTTGATGTATTATGAATCGTGTTGTTTGGCCGACACCTGTCAGTGGCTTAAGTAATGAGCCTGTTCCATTGTGCCCTGTTATCTCCCCTACCTGTGGCAGTCTGTACTTTCGTACGTGATTTCATCACATGGTTGAAATGTTGTATGCATTCTAACAGTGAAACAAAAAAAAAATGAGAAGATTACCAGTTCACATTTAAAATGCATCATTGTTTGGCCATACATTAAATATAAGCGGACCATGATAAAAATGGTAAGTTTTGTTAATTAGGTCGCTCGAGTGCGGGCACGGAAAGCATTGCAAACGCCCCGTGCACGAAAAAACAAAATAAAAGTATCAGCTATCTTCCTCTGCGCTACAATGCATCCTGTTCAACGATTAAATGTGAAGAACAGCTACACCTCTTTCTCCTCACATTGGCTGACATTGCAGCTTTCTTTGGAGACTCCGGCGCAGGATAGCCTCAACGCTTGATACTGCATCGCATTGAGGTTCTTTCTTTCACTCCTCTTCAAAATACTTTCAGGTTAATCAGGCTTAATGTTCGGCTGACTAACCTGCACACATAAACAGAGGTCAAGCGGGTTAAAGTCAGTCGAGAGACAGTATAAATGTTCTGCTTGTCGTGTTCACGCGCAGTCAGGAAGGCAAAAGGCCACACACGACGGCTATTTGCGGCTGCTTGTGTCGGTGGCGTTCAATTATGGCGCCAACGCTTTTTTGTGCGGTATTTCTCGCGTTAAGAGTTGAGGTGCAGTCCCTGAATATCGGTATCTGGGAGCACATGTTCACTGAGTCTCTGTCCGGGAACACGTGCCCTTCCCCCAAAATCCTCAGAAACCTTGGCAAGACAGAACGCGCTCGAGGTATGATACCTTTCGTGCACTCACGTCGAGGAAATCTTTAGTTTCTGTAGTGTGAAATACACGCTACAAGTGGACGCAGACGTGAACGTCTAAAACTACCTTGGCAGTTCACGCCTAATATTGTCACGTGGTTGAGGCAACTCTATAGACAACAGACGAGCAGACCGGCGTGGCACTTTAAAGGGCAACTGTAGCACTTTTCTTGAGAATTTCGCGATATTTCAGGATTCAAATCTATGTAGGCTGTAGGTGAAGCATGCCAAGTGTTTTTGCACTAGCATTTAAAATAATGACGTAATCGACGATTGAATTTTGCGCTTCTCCTCAATGCCCCAGAGAAGTGCAGAGAAACTGCGCGGTCCGCGTGACGTCACGGAAGGTATGATATCAGATTACCGCTGTCGTCAGCCACAGGTTGCCCTGACGCGTTAGACGCTGCCTAACAACTCTCGGCAGTGTTCGCCTTCGGTGGCGTTTTTTTTCCCCCTTCAAAGCAGGCGTTTGTCCGTTGGAAATGTACCGATAGCTTCGATGACGTCATCATGTGCCCCCCCCCACTTGGCGTTGTGCGCTGCGGAGAAGCTTGAAGGGCGTCTGGGTTTTAATCGGCGATTACTTCAATACTTCAAGTGCTAGCCCAAAAAGACTCCACATGCTTTACCTACCAGTTTCACACATTCGACCCTCTTAAGCTCGTTGATTTCTAAAACCTATGCAGGTTCCCTTTAACATTTTATTGACCTCACTTGCACCCACAAAAAAACAAACAAAAAAAACTGGGCGCTAGCGATAGCAACAAGCGTGCTCGGCGGTCTTCGAAGAAAGGAATCACAACCAATCTCGGCCGCGCTCAATTTAAGGGTGGCAAATAACATGCGAGATAAGGCGTGAAAAGCAACTGCACTAATCGCGAGCCAGACAAACATGCTCGCCTCCCGCGACGCAAGAAAGCGATAAGGCTGAGTGCCGGCGGCTTCGAGCGTGAATAAATAAACATTACAAAGCTTCGTGGCAATATTAACGCAAGTAATCTTGATAACTCACGTAATGAGTGTAATGTGCAGACGCAAATCCAGTAGAACAATTTATTAAATCATTGCTTTCTAATGGGGGTTGTTTGCACACATCTGGCATTTAAAATTGAAGGCGTATCTTATTTATGGTACGCGTAGTTTGCCCGGACGCTAAGACAAGCACTCACTAAATGCGTGATGTTTTGTGTTGGGTTTACTGACACATAGGCAGCTAAGGTAATCATGCGCCAAATACAACTTACTAAATGGTTCTGTGTCATTTAATGGACACTCTAAGGTTTCACAAGTTGGGGATTAGTTAAAGATGCCTCTGTGATAAGAAAATCGCTCAGAATTTTCCGCTTCTCAGGGTGCAAGAGGAAAAAAAAGATATCAGCCGAATGCAAGTCGAGCGCCCTGCACACGAAGATAAAGATTGGAGATGCGAACCGGACGCTTTCCACACGCTGTGCAGAGTGCGCAGTACGCGTAATACTTGCACGCAAGTCGGCAACACGTGGCCGCCGCGTTTCCCTAAGCGCTGTCATCGACAGCCGGCAAAACTCGGAGGCAAAGGCACATGCGCTGTAAGAACGGCCGCCTGCTCCTTCCGCGCATGCGCCTACTGCCATCCATTCTCTCGGGCGGTCGATGGCAGCGCTTCGCTAAGTGCGGTGGTCACGCGCTCTCATGTTTCTATACGTATGGCACAAACTGTATCTTAGTTGATAAACTTGTGTAGGTAAAGTACAGTCTTTACATGTTTGTATACATCTTGCGGCTAGAAGAAACTTCCCGTTGAATCTTATTAAACCTGGCAATAACTGCGACTGTACAGACTGGACGCGTGGCAAATACGTGACAAATACATTCGCAACGCAGAGTAAGATTTTGCATAAAAACGTGATGACTTCATTTGAAAGTCCGCCAAACGCTGAATGGCTCTACCGGTTTGCGAACAAGCACGCACGCACAACGCGAACAGATGGCGCTCGGGCAGAGTTTCTACGTTTTTCGGCCTTTCCTGCTGAAAGCTTTCCGTGCAGGAAGCTTTCCGTAGAAGCTCGTGTCTTCCATTTAACGTAGTTCACTAAGCTTCATAGATTGAGACAAACGAACTTTGGCGGTATTAGCGGACGGGCTAAATCTTGCGAATGAAGCGGTCTGTGAGCCTGAGGTCTCTATGTGCTGCTTTTACGGAGTCTGAAACAACCGGAAATTAAGCCTCGGAAGTGTCATTTGCCGCTGCACCCTCACAGGTAACGCGCAAAGTCAGCACTTCCCACTCCTTCCGGAACAAAGTGTATCGCCGAACGACGAGCAGTTAGGGAATAGCGTGACTTCAAGATGCCAAGGAAAGCAGAAGCAGCGAGGGGGTAAGAGGGGGGGGGGGGGAGAGAGGGTTAGGGTTGACAGAGGCTCTCAGAGCGTGGCGTGCCTGTGTCAACCTATCCATCACCGGGAAAAGCCAGAACGATTGTAACGTGTCATGCGGAGGAGGCACCCGTGGCGACAGACGTGTCGAACAAGGCCCCGTTCAGGTTGATCCCCGCTCCCTCACACCTTCTACGGCGGCGATCCCCGTCGCGCAGTGAACACAGGCACAGGGGACCCACACGCAGGAGGTGTCTGCGGGCTCCGGGCTGGGTGCACCCCACCCGAGTGAGCCACCATTTCTCTCGCTTAGCGAGTCAGTTCCCCGGTACGAGCCCGAACAGAGGCAGAATCCTAGCCGCTGGACAAGATGGGGCGGGGAAAGACTGACGTGAAAAGGTAAAAAAAAAAATGCGATGTCGAGAAGAAGTATAAAGGGGAAAAGAAAATTCGCGGTAAAGGTGAAGAAAGCAGGCGGCGTAGGGAAGAAGCTTCGTCTCATCAATCTCGATTTGATCCGCTTCGAGGGATTTCAAGAAAAACGCCGCTGGCAGCAGTTCTCGGGGATTAAGGCTCGCATTTTTGCTTCCATCTTGATTTTGCGAGCGCTCCCCTTCCCCTTAGGCGCTCGCCGTCTCGTGTTGGGCTCCAGTCATCACGTTTTCCTCAACACTCACCCTCTTCCTCCTACCCTCTCGCCCAACACCCGTCTGTCGTTCAGTTGTCTCGACGCCGTTTTCGTGTTGTTCCTTTGGCGCGCCGCTTGAATTTCTCTATTTTGTGCCTCTTTCTCCCGTCGCTGACCGGCGTGTACGGTTGCGTGCAAGACGCACCGCGCACCGCCTCGAAAGCGCACACATCTCCACCGTTATTCCTACGCCGCACTTTTATAGTTTTTCGCTATTTCTAAGCTGAAGGAGAAAGCGCGTGCGAGCCGAGGGCTAAGGCGTAAGAAAGGTGGTGTTGAGGACGCCGCCCGGGGCCTGAAGCAAGAAAGATGGTTTTCTCCTTTCAAGCCCGCGGAGTTTGAGCGCCGCTGTGAATGGGGAACGCTCGCGGGCAGTGGGAAGAGGAAAGAGATTGGAGAGAAGAAGGGGAGGGGAAGGGAGAGTGAGCGCTAAAGACATCGTCGGCCGGCTCCTCTGCCACCATCCCTGCTCCTGCTTCTCCTCTGGTGTTTTCGGAATGAGGTTGTACATCGTAGTTAAAGGGACGGCACCGCCACCTTCTAAGCTTGGGGGCCCCACTTGTGCTTTCAGGTGGGCCTCCGGCACCTCGTCTTCCTTTTTTTTACCCTCGTCGTTCAGTCTTTCTTTTTTTTTCCAACTTTATTCTCGAGCTTCGTGCGGAGATTTTTCAGTGCATCGACAGTACGTGACCAAAAGACTAAGCTCAAACGGTGAGGAGCTCAATGAAAGCGACATCGCCGTCTTCGCCGTCGTTCGAGGCGCTTTTTACAGTTGGGTTCGCTCGGCCCTCGGGTGAATTGGATGAAGTGTCGGGATTATTTACTTTGGTGATAGCGCTCCCGCTGCCCACGTCCTTAATGCCCTTCCCCGCACCCCGCTTCTTTTTCGTGCTCTCGAAACGATTTGGGTGGCTTTCCTCAAGTGTTTCCAACTGAAATTACAAGATTGCCCCGGGAGCGTTCGCGTCTCGAAACGTGCTTACGTGCCGTTTATATCGCTGATGGAGACGAGCTATTCGTCGTTTTGTAATGCTGTAAAGCCGGTTTACCGATAGCGTATATTTATTTCTTTTTTTTTTCAGAGGAAGGATTACTCCTTCAGTTTCACTCCGAAATAAAACAAGGCGTCGTACCCTGCTCATCGTTTGATCGGTGCTACATATAAGAAGGGCAGAGGTGGCAAATGTTATTGGAAAGTTCATTACTATGTCGACAGACGTTTGCCTTTTATAACACGCAAATAATGTTGAGACATGAGCGGAGGGAAAATAAAGTAAGGTTATTTTCATTTCCTAGTAATATTATCAACGTTGACCTATCTACCTTGTCTGCGATAAGTTATCGGCGAAAGTAAGTTTATTACCTTAAGAACCGCTAAATTTCACCAAGTTGACATGCTGAATGACCATGAAACATCTTTTAATTGATTAACATCACTAGATGGCAGAGCAATGCAAGGAAAGCACCCCGGCGCTTTAGTGGGTATCAAGAGACGGTGCTGTACACGTGACGCAATCATGCATTCTTAGTAAAAATTCGAAGAAAAAAGAATGAATTCGTCCTGCTCTACAAGCGAGGTAATGCTTACCCAGCTCATTTTAAATCCTTGTAGCGGGTGCACTAACGATATGACGTTGCTGATGTCAAGCGTATATTTAACAAGCACTATTCCAGCAAAGGGATGTATCAAAGTTGTGAAATATTATTAACACAATAGCGGGCTCCCGTTCGGTAAAGGTCAGATGTCATCGGTGACGGCGTTCTGAATGGAATAGCAGGTGTCCCTCCTGCCACCTATCTCACGTGACCTTATCACGCCTTCACATCCTGTGCCCCTTGGCAAGTGACAGTTAAATTGGCGACTGTTCGCGCGAGTTCGCGCGTGAAGAGCCACCTGGATCTCAAAGCAACACCGGCGGTAGTGTTTGAAGCAACCACCTGCCGAGGTAGTGGCGCATCGCTTAACCGCTGTACCATTGCGCCAGAAGTGATGCGAGGACTCCTAGAGATCTATGGATGAAAAGTACAGAATGACATATTCCGCATAAATGGGAATGTAGGCGCAACCTAGGCGACAGAGAAGGAATACTTGGGCAGAACGGATCTGTAATGCTACGGAATTGTACTCACAAGAAAATGTTAAGCGTTATGTGAGAGTCACGAAGTGATACGAGAAGAGGGCCTCAGCCTGTTGAATGTGCCCACTAACTATTATCGCGTCATACCCTTAAGTTGGAGCTTAGGCGCCCATCAAGTTTCTTGACGAAAAAGCAGCACCATCTTCATGAAATGTTTGCTTGTACAGTCACACACTATGCGTAAGAAACGAGAAGCGGTATTACATGCGACACCGAATTCATACCTTTTGCAGTTGCTGCACGCCGATCGACTACTGAGAAGATGAGTCAGTGGGCCGTATTGGGAGGAGCATATGAAACGTGAATAATGCCAGTGCCGTGGACATGTGCTGAATTTTGAACGTTTTCTGCACCTAGAATGTACCAAAGCTAGTGAGGTAAAAACTATAAAGAGATATAAGAGATATAAAGCCAGTGAGATAGCTTCTCTTGTTTCGTAGCAGCAAAAATGGAATGATGGCAGTGCCATCTGTCAGAAGACACAAATAACGCTGTACACCGCTTACACCAGTAGCTGCAAATAAGAGCATAATTGGAGGAAAAAAAGAATGAAAATATTTCTAGACCAGATGACGTGCCGACCTCGCTCAAAGCACGATGTTTGTGTCCATGTACTTCGCATCAGTACTTAAAATCTCAGAAAGGCTCCTTTTATCCTTTTTCGTAAAAACTTATCCCCTCCTTTTGGAGAGAACTGCACAGTGGCGCAGTGATTATATCGGGAAGTAGACCGTAAAAGAACACCTACTTACGCCCTCTGCGACTCTGTGTCTCAGTGCTCCTCGTCCTGCCTCCTTCCTTAGCCGTCACAAGACGAAAGAAAAAAAACTACAGAAAGAAACTAGCCGTCACACATTCAATGCCTCCCCGCCCCTTTTTTCTTCAGGATTAATCAGCGGGTGGAACGTGCTAAGCGAATAAATACTTCCGCCTCTGGCGAATGAGCATTCTCGGCCGAGATTTTCAACTCGGGCTCGCGAGCGGTCGTCGAGCAAAAAATAATGAATTATTCCTCACAGCAAAAGTAAAAAAAAAAAACAGTTAAGCAAAAGCCCACGCAGCCGAGTTGAGAAGGTACCAACACTTGCATCGTAAAACGGAGTAGGAGTGAGCAGAGCGCCTAGAAAAAGAAAGAGAGCCAGACAACTGTAGGGAAGAAGAAGAGATGAGGTAGCGAAAATCGCCCTGAGTGCAGGCGTCGAATCTTTTCCGAGATTCAAGACGAGGCTGCTCCGTCGCCGGCGGGGCTTGTTCTCGCGCGCGCGCTACGTGAAGTGGCCTCTTAGAGGAAGCGAGCCGCGTATAAATTAATCGCTTTCTTTTTCCAAGCCGCGTAACAGGCCGCGAGAACGATGTGTGCGCCATTGTTCGAGGCGTTCGGGCGGTCTAAGCCCAGAGCGCAGCGAAGCTGCTTATTGCGTTGTCTTCTTTTCTTTTTCTTGCTCTTTTACTTTAATTGCGCAAAGTGATTCTTAGTTCCATGAATGGAAGCGCGAAGAATACTTTCGACAGCCCGACCGCCCCCTCACTTCTCTCACCCTCCTCTCTATACGCTCCTCGCGCACGACGCCTGCGCTGTTAGAAATCGTGCCTCTCTGGGTGTTCCCAGCCCGTCGAACCGAGACTGAATGCGTCTTTTGCCTTCGCTTTTCAAATCGCACTGAATTGGGGCTGCTCGAGCCGAAATCGGCATTCATAAGTGACAGGATTGGAAACCCCTGAGGGAAGAAAGAGCAACAGGAAATAAAAGAAGTAAATGGCAATAATTTTTGCCTGTGCGTCCCCAAAACAGAATTCTTGAGGTTGTAAGTGGTGTTGCACAACAATAAAGACTCGTTCGTAGCGAATATACGATTCTTCGTAATTGATATCTGCGAGGAACAGCTACCTATTCGCACAAAGACAGCATTTACTTGCGTGCATGATTCGGTTGTATGCATGAAAGGGGTTTCATTGGCTTGATAACAAAAAATCAGGAGTGGTTTGTGAATGATAGCATATAGACAAAAGGAAGGTTGCCGCGAGGCCTAAAGGACGTAATGTCGATACGCGCGATCCCTACGATTTTTTAATGAGCACAAAAATCACGTGACATTGCTTGCGTGTTCTCACTCACGTCTTCCTCATTTTAATCATCTCCTTAAGTTTAATTTTCGTCGTGTTGGTAGCGGAGCGGGTGCATACTATTGCCGATTAGGTATATTCGACAACATGGCGGGCACTCACAAGTACCGACTTGCATGTAGCCGTTTCGAATGTTTCGGAGCTAGTAAAAAGTACGTGCTGGAAGTAGTATAGAAGTCGACAGAAATATGATCTGGTGACATGGAAGTATCATAAGAAACCGAGCCGGGGACTGCATCCGAAACTCCTACCTTCAAGGAACACATTATCGGCAATTGGATATTCCGGCTTTTAGATTGCCATTTCACCGCGTTTGCATACAGAGGCTCTTTATCAGTTTAGTTCTGCACTCATGTGAAAAATTTAAGACTATATGGTGAAATTTTCACTTTATGCACATGTTTCGAAAAAATTTCACATGCCAGTGCTATGAGTCTGTGGCAACCAAACGTCTCTTCCTGCGGTCAACCAACCTGTTCTTTATTGTATTAAGTTAAGAGCTGAGTGTATAAGGTTTTTACTGCGCTCATTCCGTTGCCGCATTCATTCGCAAAGCGCGGTAATGATTTCTTTCATCACTTCACAAATTTTCGCAACATAAATCGAAACAAGGAATTTCACAGCTGATTTCTCTGCTGGATAATTTGCATTTCTTTCTGGTTAGTTCCTTACTTCAATTACAGCATGCGCAAGATAGGTGTTACGGGAACATAATGACGACATGACTTATATTTAAGTATTGGCGAGGTTACTGAGAACTAAGGTAAACGCACAGGTCACACTAGTCAGAATTGCACTGCCTTATCCACAAGTTTACTTCCCTTAGCTGTGCCAGCGATAGATGCGACTTTCTTCTCAATTAGGCTTGAGAAGCGAACCACTTGCCTGGCAGTAACCAAACCCACTGCTTGTAGTCGTAAATGGACTAAATAGCAAGGCAAAAGGCAATAGCAGAACCAGCCTCTTTCATCAGGGCGTTGAATGAATCAGTCGGCGATGTTATCCGTAAACGGGTCTCCGCACTGGGCCATTAAGGAGGCTCATGTATGAGACGACTATTTTCCGAGGCCCACCTCTTGCGGCACCGCTGCTGCCTCAGAGGGTTGGAAGGAAAGAAAAGCTGGGGAGGAGTAAGCGAAAATAAATGATAGCCTCCGGCTGCGCGCCGGCGATTACACAAGGTTCCAGACGACCTCCTTGGGATAAGATACGGTGGTCTCTCCCAAGGCAACTTTCTCTGCCTCGGCTTATTACACTTCTAGGACCAAAGTACCCGCCATCATGGGTAAAAAGAAGATGACGTGAGCATAAACAGGACAAGGCAGCACCAAGCTCGTATAGAAAATGTTCGAAGAGTATCTTTTATTTTTAGCTGCACTTTGCTTTTACTTGGCGCTTGATAAGCAAGGTTATGTGCACTGTCTTGCAGACGCATGCTTTGCAGCGATTGGCCGCTATCGCAGCCCTCGAGTGACAGGTTATCAAGAGCCCGCGGAGAGACATTAAGGATGCGCGTTTCCGAGAATGTTGCGAGAAATGGGTCTGCTTCGAGCACACGTCACTTGCGCAAGGCCTCTAAAGGCGTAGAGCAAATAAACGCTGTTTGCGAGGCACCGGCGCAGGAAATGAGAGGAAGGCTCTCTGAGGGCACATGCAGGGAGTATTATGCAAGTCGCTAGGATAAAAATCGAGCGCAATATTTTGAGTTCTATTTGTTTTTGTTTTCCTGCAGAAGTAAGAAAGCTTTTAAATACTGCAGGTTCGCGTTCCCAGCAGTAAAACCCTAATGCACCACGTTTGCCGATTTGAGAAGTTGGAGCTGCTTTCGGCGACAGCAGTAAATAATGAGGCCACTGGGACGGCAACCCGACTGTGCCAAAAAAGGCATGTTATTTGGTATGCAGTTTTAGCGCTGCTTTTTATCGAGCGTTTCGAGAACAAAGCAATTTTCGATAAAAATTATCTGCAAACACTCACGGAGGTATGACGTTTGCTTAATATGACAATTGCCATTATCCTGTTTTTCAGTAATCAGAATAGCTTAGGAAATCAATACATTAACAATGGTGACTTTTTTAGTATAAAACAAAAGATAAACAATTCCAGTTTATTTCTTCGTAGGGACTAGGCGCCAGCAGGAAATTATATCCAAGAGCAGCGTATAGCACGTTTTATAATGGGTATTAAGGGGCTGTTAGCCACGGTCTTTTTAAAAGGTCTCAGCCAGCTTAACAAGTCTTTAGCCTGCCTTTAGTCGGCTTTTCTTCTTTGGCGTAAGTGAAGCGTTCGGCTATCTCGCCACAGCTTGAGGCTGCGTGAAACAGCCGTAGCCGATCAGTGGAGCCCTTCTGTGCTCCAGCGTCTAACACACATTTCCTTCCATGCTTTGAAGACACTTGCTGATTCTCAAATTACCAGACCCCTCTTAACAAGTACGCGCAGGGTGACAGCATCACGTATGAAGGCTGTCCCTCGAAGAAGATAATGTCTGAACCCTTTCCATTATGTTAGTGTGGTACGCTTTGCCGCAGCGCTCCAGAAAGCAGTCGCTATCAGCGACCATAAAAAACGGCCATTTGTTGTCATCCGGACAACCGAGGGGCGTGGGTTTTGTAGCACTGTTCGGTCTGGCCACCTAATCTATAGCAAGTGCGGTCCACGTATAGAAATGTTAGAAATCCCGTTTTTGTACTGGTCTTTTTCTTTATTTTTAAATTTGCTACGAAAAAAAAAATCAAGCCATGGCCAATTCATCTGATGTGTCAGCGGAACAAGCTGTTGGGTTTGTGCTAGGAGTTGGGTCGAATTCAGCTCGGGGTGCTGAGGATTTTTTTTTTTTCCTACGTTACTACTTTTCGAGCTGATAAAAGGGATAGTTTCGGCTAGAATATCGCCATATTTTTGGAAGCTTGTTAGGCTTAATGTCCCGAGAATAAGAGCTGAATGTTTTCATGCGCAAGAACCCATACACAAAAGATGTTTGGTCATATTCATCATCAGCAGCAGTAGCAGCCTGGTTAAGTCTACTGCAGGACGCTGGTAACTTGTAGTGGTTTCTGGCTACCCGTGCTGTGACGAAGCTGTACCTGTTTACCTCGCCAAAGTTCACAGCACAGTGATGAGAAGTAGCAAGACATTTCAGTTTCATTTTCTGACTCATTCGCGCACATGAAAATAAACAGTCCCAAACCACCAGCATTGCAACAGAGAAGATTATTATAGATTAAAGCAACATAGGGGATTATTAATATTCTCCTTCCATTCTTACTACCCGCTTTCCTGCTCACTTTAGTTTAAGTGACACCCTACTTTTTCCGCCAGTTCAAACAACATGAGTTACGGAGTTGTTAGAGTGACAAAGTAAGTATTAACAGCGTCAAACAGTTAATCAAACACTAGTATCAACAGTATTGCAGGGGCCGGCTAATTTAACCAAAATTCCCGCGTGCCGGCTATTATAGGAGAACCAGCCAATCCAATTGCATGGTAAAAATTAGAAGTTCGTACTGCTCTGGCGTAAATACTGTGACCTTAGAAGGGCTCTGCATTGGGGATATAATACCCTTTTCTAAGCAGTGGTTTTCTGTTCAGAGAGTTGTTTTTCCTCTATGGATTGTACGCTTTCGACGAGCGGGCACACATCGCAGCCAGCAGAAATATTTCACTATATCAGGATTGATATATCAACAAGAAATCCATCAAATCGACAATTTACTTATGGGTACACACAAAGACGCAGATGCCATAACCATGATCTGGGTGGACTATTAGGAGCGGGGGCATGAGACTGAGACTTTCTTCAGACTGAGAGCGTTTCGTAAGTCTGCGCCATATGATGTTTTCACCAATCAAAAACAACAATGCTTTCTTTTGTGCTGAGAGCCGGCTAGCTGAAAACGCACTGTAAAATATTAAACTGGCAAAGGTATGGAAATGAGGGGCTCTTTATTGACATACAGTCTTTGCTAAAAGTAACCAGGCTTGACTGTTTGTTTCTCAGTCGTATATTAAGGCTATTATGCCAGACCTCAAGCTATGAATCTCTGTATGGTGAGGAGGGCCCCTGTCCTCCCCTTCAAAGAACTTTTTTGATCTCGAGGGACGCTGCGAAGGCTCTATAATACGAATGAGAAGTAAACCATACAGCCTGGTTAGTTTTGGCAAAAGAATGTACATATGAAGGAAATGAACCGTCACTGAAACCAAGGAGAGCATAGGAGAATGTTTCTATTTTGTTTTGAATTTTTGTTTTTATTCTATGGTAAATTAAAAAGTAACAATTTTATGGATCAACGATAATTAATTAGATAGCAGAAGGAATCAAGGAAATTCTTGCTAATATTCAGCTGGTGCCTTAAGTAATACTTCAGTGATCGGATTGACGTAGCTGGCACCATGAATATTCTATTTGGTATTTAGCTTAAACTTAGTGGAGTAACCCCTGCTGTTGCTAGAACGGGAAGATAACGAGAGCAAAAGATATAAAATTTGATTACAAAAAAAAAGATAACAAAAATAAAGTACCTGCGGGCTCTAGGCAAATTCTGGCTTTCTATAAACTGCGACAATCGCCCATACATGATACTATATCATTTTACCACAAATTCGCCCTAATAAATATATAGCTTGAATTTTCATTTCCGAATGACGTGCACTGAGCGAAAATCAATAAAGGTTCTGGAAATGAACTCACTGTAACCTGAGTAGACGAAGGTATTTTCTGAGCAATGGAAACTTTTTTTTTGCGTTTTCGATCGGCATTTCAGCAGGAATATGAAAATGTGAGCTTAAATTGATTTTCAAATACTGCTGACGTTATTCAGTAATCGTAATTTGAGCTCAACTTTTGATAACCGCATTTTTTACTGCTGTTTCGCAGCTGAAGCCTTCGCAGTTCCCTCGATGCGTCTCCGACGGGAGCGCCTTCTATTTTTTTCACTAACTCCCAGTGGAATGAACGAATTCCTATTTCACGCCACAGTGGTCGAACTCGCGAAGTGTAATGTCACGAATTCTGTTGCTATGATTAGGTCGTGTTCTTCTGGCGACATTACTACAGCTTCAAATTTACTGTTTTGTTGCACCACTCAAGAGAAACAGTATGAAGCCACAAACTGCCACTGACAACACTATTTAAAAAATAGTTCTGTTTCTTCTTTCTTTTCTCCGAACAGTCTATCATCGACAGCCCCGCAAAGTCGTCAACACTATTAGTGAGGATGTGTAAAGTGAGTCGCGATAGATAGTGACATTTACCGAGATTCCTCGCCTCCCGAGGCTCTTTTTCCCAAAGTATGTACAGTTGTGGCCCAAATATTGCGGAGCACGTTGTGGAGCTTGAACTTTCTTTTTCACTCCTTCCGTAAATAAAATTGTGCCGTTTCTTAGGTTGATACGGGAACCTCCAAATATATATATCATCTTGATTTGTGTTAGATAAGATTTGGCAGGAGTATGTACGCTGAACCATGACTCGCGATATTATGGCCGCCACTCTACATTTGACATTCATGAAACGTCATTTGTCAATATAAGCTCATGTCTATCTCTTGCTCTGTCTGTCTCTTTCGCTTTTTTCCTGTGGCTGTCTTTTTTATAGCGCAACTTGGTTCCTTCAAAGCTCATGTCATATTGCAGCTTACAATCCACCCAGCAAACTGAATTCCCTCTATTACCCCGGGTAGAATAGGGAAGACGCGGTTCTACACAAGGTTAAAAAAAAAAAGAACAACCATTTTTTTGCGCAGTCTTCTCCGGTTACGCCAACTTCCTTCTTAACAATCCCACAATTCGCAGTCTCCCTGCCTGAACAAAATCTGTTTCAAGTTCAAGCTCAACCCAATACGAATCTCTGCATACCATTCTCCCAAACCCCCAACCCAGTCCCATCTGCTCGGACTAAAATATAAGTATTGTCAGGACTCTGAGGAGAGCCCTATATTTTTTTTTCTCACGAAAAATCTATTCTACGTCTCTTTATGCCTACGCTAATGTTTTGCAGGCATCAGAACACGATCTTATTGTTGAAAAAACTGCATTTAATCATTTACCGGCTACTCGATTCAAACATATGACGTTTACGCCAAAAACGACTCTGTGATCACCAGATGAAGATAATGGCGGTGTAGCCTAGCCTCTGAGATCACCACACAAAAAACTGCCTTGAAGCACCGCAGTTTATTTCGGAAACTGGCCTGTAGTGATGATGCGTGTGTTTCCTTGTTGTCCTTTTCTAGCTTATTAAATTCCCGTTGTGAATAAAATTAAGTAGCGCCTTTTTTTTGTTAGAATGCAGTAACAGATCGATAGAGGCCAACATCATTTACGTGATCCATGTTACTTTAACTTTAGCCAGTGATAACTTATTTGCCCAGACGAAGACAAGTCGTCTTGTCGAAACGTTGACTAGCGAACTGGGGCTCCCTTCACGCTTTCGTTTATTTTATTTTGTCTCGTCTATGGCCCATACGTTTTTCTTTCATCCACCACGATCATATTTTTGCATATCGAATGTGCTGTCAGCCTGCTACTGATACCAACAATATATAGAGCGAAAAATGTTTTGCTCTTAGAGCACCAGCAGTCTAGAACGGCGGAAATAAGCCATAGTAAAAATCGAAATTTTCAAATTAAGATATAAAAACACTCTATTATTTGCAAGTACACAATTTCGAATTAAAAAAAAGTTTTTGAAATCCTAGCTTTAAACGAAGTTATATTTAATTACAAAAACAACTGGGCCTCGTCAAAACGCTGCCAGTATTATTTGTCATGATATACGGATGCGGAAACCTTTTCGAGTCAAATTCTGCTCGCTTAAGGCCACCGCGATGGCGCAAAGGTTATGGTGCTCGGCTGCTGACCCGAAACACGCGGGTTCGATTGCGGCCGCAGCGGTCTAATTTCGGTGCAGGCAAAATTATAGAGGCCCGTGTACAGTGCGATTTCAGTGCACGTTAAAGAACCCCAGTAGGTGGAAGTTTCCGGAGCCCTTCACTACGGCGTCCCTCATAGCCTAAGTTGCTCTTGGACGTTAAACCCCCATAAACCATAAAACAAGCTGGTCGCATAAGTTGCACACGCAAAGGTAAGGTGTTTTATGGCAAGGTGTTTTTATGTGCTGCATTAAGGTGAAAGCTGGGCGAGTCAAATCGTATTCACGGTTATGGTAGGGCGAAAGACGAGCACGAAACAATGAAAGAAGAGACGACACGAGCACAATTTCGCAACTAAATTCTTATTAATAACGCAGTGACTACAATGAGGGGGCCCGTCACTTTAAAATCTAGGCTATAGTGAGGGGGGAAATAACAAATTGTTGTAAAAATGACGATTAAGTTTGCTTGCAGTTATACGTAATTATATATTTTTATAATTTTGTTTGCTTCCTCCGTCACCTGGAGCCGTTAGGTTAGGTTAGGTTAGGTTAGGTTAGGTTAACACATGGAATATGCGCATACCTCGTGAAAAAAATTCCTAAAAGGAAAAGAACAGAGTTAAAAAGGTATGAACCAAAATGATAACATAAAGATCTCTGGGCAAGATATTCAACTGCGGTAGAAAGCTGCGTAGCAACACAGACACTACGCAGTACTGAAAACAACACTGTCACAATCAGGAAACAAAAGAAGAAATCTAGTTCCACGTGCGGTCTAGATATCTTTGTTCTTTCGCAATCAGAGCAACTCATGGTGGGCTTATGCAAGATTCTCCCTGCCTGGATAGGTAATAAGCCTCAAAAACCTTGCGTGAAAGTCGCCCTTTATGTTTTGCTAATATTTCTGCTTGATCATTAGATTTCAATTTTTTTCATAGACTGTTATAAACTGTTAGTTTTATTTGCGATATAACGCTCGTGTCGTATTTTCCTTCATCCTTTCGTCGTCGTCGTTCGCGCTACATTCACCATGAATCAAGTGTGCTGATTGCGGCCCCTCCAAAAGCCTGTATGTACGGGCATAGAGCAGTAAACGAAGCACTACATAGCATACTAGCCATAATAAGAGGTTGCCTAATGGGCAAATAAGACAGCTGCAGGTTCGAAGTGACAGCTTTGGATTCTCATGTGCAATCGGGAAAAAAAGTCTCTAGAATGCGTTATCGGCATTAGCCTTGTCAATAAATTACCCTTAAGAGCCGCATTGCTACTCATGAAAGCAACACTCCTTTGATATGCTACGTGGCACTGAAATAACGTCATTGTTGAAAATCATCCAAACTGTGTGGCCGCATAGCTTTTCGCGTGCCCTAGAGACATTTGTCCCTCAGAGTACGCGCAATGTTGCATGGGTTCTGCTGGGACAATCGTTATGGCACCAAGAACACAACAGCATGCTACGTTTACTTATGTCCGCGTCGGTACCTTTCCGCTATCCGCAAACAACCGGATTCTGCACTCCTCAAGCTTATTTCAGAGGTAAAGCTGAGGCACAAATATCTTTCCGAGCTTGAAGAAAACAACACAGCTTAGAGCAGGAACATAAGATGAGTCAGCAGAGGAATCTTCACAATAAACCTTAAATTATTCATTCCTGCGAGGCTTCTTGGGGACGTGATTCCTTCCTCATTTAGTGTAAGGTCGTCCAGCACGAGAGAATCTTTGTACCGTCATTTCACAAAATTAAGAACGACTAAGCCGCGCAGCTTCTTTCTGGACCCTTGGCTATGTACAGTAGAAATGCTATATACTATAGATAGTCGTGTAGGTTATCACCATGCATTAACTGTATTCGTGAATGTGCCTGCGCGTGCTCGTGCGAGTGAATGCTTGATTTCGTGCCTGTGTGTTTCGTTGGTTTGGTATGTGGGATTTAACGTTCCAGAGTGAGGCATGAGCTATGATAGATGCTGTAAGCAGGGCCCTGAATTAATTTCGACCACCAAGGTTTCCTTAACGTGCGCTTACATCGCACAACACAAAGGTGTTTTTGCATTACGTGTCCATCGAAATACGGCCGCCGTGGTCGGCATTAGGGGTGGTATTCTCCCGGTGTCGTCTTTTGCGACAGGTCGCATTAGGGCGGGGCCTAAAAAAGTGCGTACAGTTGCTCGAAGAAGCGGAAAACGGCCCCGGCACTTTCTTTGGCGGTGCTTTCATTCAGTTCGAGTAGCGACAATTTGCCACTGCTGATCAACTAGCAGCAATAGTTTCGTATCTTTGATTAGTAGTTGTTAATTATTGCAGAGATGATTATTTTTTATTTCAGGCAGCATAATGTACGTACTACACTGGGCAACGTCTGCTTCGTCGTCTGTTTACGACGTGCAAAGTAAGTTCGCATGGCAAGCAGCAGCCCGGATCAGCAGACGGTAGTCGGTAATGCCGCCGAAAAGATTCGTCGGGCAAGGCAAACGGGTCACGATGTCCGCGGACACGGCGCTCTTCTTCGCGGCTCAAAAACTCGGCAAGGAGTGGGATCCATGGAGTCTAGTATCAATTTCTTAGTTCGTCGCCCGCGCGAACCGCTTCAGCGCATTCCGTTGTTCGACAAAGCGTAGTAGATGCAGGCGACATCACGATGGCGTAGCAGGAAGGCGGATCTGCTGTCGTCACGCCGCCGTCACCGCGACTCGAGCCAATCAGCGAAGAGCGAAGTGGACATGTCGCAAAAGGCGACACCGGGAGAATACCACCCTAGATGCTATGGCTTCGGCCTCAGTAGCCAAACGCCATAGCCACTAAGCGGCCACGTCGAGAGACAGAGTATGTGTGTTTGTGTTGGTTTTATGGTTTTATGTGCGCTTAACGTCCCAAGGCGACTCAGGCTATGAGGGACGCCGTCATGAAGGTCTACGGAAATTTCGACCGCCTGGGGTTCTTTAACGTATACTGACATCGCGCATTACATGGGCCTCTAGAATTTCGCCCCCAACGAAATTCGACCGCCGTGGCTGGAATCGAACCAGCTTCTTTCGGGTCAGCAGCCGAGCACCATAACCACTGAGCCACAGCGGCGGCTCTCTCTCTCTGTGTGCTTGTGCGTGCGTGCGTGCGTGCGTGCGTGCGTGCGTGTCGAGCTGCCTGCGGGGCAGCTCGAAACCCTTTCAATAGGGCGCAGACGCGTATTCTTCCGCGCTATCGCCAAGGTTTTTTCTGTTAACCAAAACAACTTACATGCACTTATTCAATGCTGTTTAGCGATCACCTTTCAGAATGATGCAACAGAAGCTTGGTTGGGGCTAGATGGCAGCAGTTCTTGGAAAACATAGCGCCAAAAAGACGTGTCCCGTACACATCTCTGTCCTCCGTTCCTTTTTGGAGGTATATGTTTTCAAAAAAATTTCTGTATGAACTTGTTCGGCACAAACGGCTGTTTTTTCTGTACATCCAGTACAAGCTTTTGTAAAACCGCTTTGCACCTCAGCCCATTATTTCAAGCATACCTCAGCCAGTATAAGTCGTTTGTGAATACAGCACGCATATCTCTCATGTGATCATAGATCGTATTGACTTGCAAAGAGGTCTTTAAACCGCGCAACACTTTTATGGATAAAATGCGTATTTCTTTTCACCCCATTGCTTGGTGCTATGCACTCCTTGAATGCACCTGCAGCGTATTTATTCTGACCTATTGTGCCAGCATGATTTGCATATGCTTTCAAACCCAAATAATCTGATTAAGCTTATTAAAAGCGACAAGCGGATTGTATGCAGGAACTCTAGATTTTGAAACACAGCTGAAAGCTAATCGTGACCTTTCTATTTGCGAGTTGAGTATTGGATATGAATAACTAGTCGGATACGAATTCATTACGAGCGCAGTGAAGGAGTTGTCTTGTTCCCTGAGTCTATTCCCGCCGGAAATTTTTCAACATCCTCTTCGGTGAGCCACGGGAAAAATTACCCGCTGTAAAAGGACGCAAGCGTGGTTGCTGTTATTAAGGCGTATTCGGATTAAATATTCTGAATGTTTTCGCTGTTTAAATAAATGGCCCTTGAACTTCTATAAGCCAACCTTAATGAACCATTCACAGCACTCGCGAGTCACGGATTATCTATGCCTATTCAAATGCAAATACGCTCGTCGGCGAGCCTTTGCTGCGCGACTAGCGAGCTTTGAATCATCAGTGTATGCTAGAAATTACCATACGTGAAGGGTTTTTAGAATTTGCTGCGGCAACATTTTTTCTGAAAAAAGTAAATTAGGGTCGTCTGGTAACAAGATTAAGCCTTTTCAAAGCCGTCGTTTTGATTTTTCGCTCTACTGTCGTCCTCATGCTTTTTCATTTGCACAAATTTTACGCCTTCAATCACCCTGAGCATGAAAAAAAAAAAGTTTTAAAACATTCCTCTCCAGTCGGTATTCGGAGTACATGTTCCTAGATACGAACGTGCGTTAAATGGCGGCAATGGAATTTGGGCACGGGATGACAAAAGATTGAATCAAGAAAGAAAAAGAGAAACATGAAAAAAAAAAAATACTTAGTTCGATACGTTCAATAGGCACAAGCTTGCATTTTCCGGATAATGATATGAAGGTAACAAATATACCAAGTTCGCTTAGTAAAACACGTTGCGGGACTATTTGGTGATACATTTTCTTTTCTTCCAATTTAAACAGCGCTAACTTTTCAGACGAATAAACAGATAGACATGACAGGACGGGCGCTGACTCCAACTACGTTTATTGGCACGTATTTTCGTTGAACATATAAGAAAGACGACAGTGAGCGCATGCGTATCTATGACTGACCACAGAAGGAAAGGTCAAGGAAACGGGAGGGGGAGAAAGCAAAGTGAGGTCGCTTTTTTTTTTAATTTGTGTGAATTTAAAAAAAAAACAACTATACGAAATTAAAGAAACAATAACGGCCATACGTCGTCACCTGATGACGTTAGCTTTATTCGCGTTTATATTGTAGCTAGAATGCAGATTAGACATCGACGCTGAATCTGACTTAAGTGAATTGTATAGAAATGCCTATAGTTTTCATTGTTGTTTTTTGGAAGCACCACCCTTCATACCATATTTATTCGTATTGTTCCGTACACAAAGACACTAAGGACGACATTACAGAACTCGAGAATATCCTGAGGAAATTGATGCTGGGCATGGATAGTTCGTACAGTTGGCAGACAATAATTACCGCATTGCTTAAAAAACGAATTTGCAGACTTTAGAGTTCAGGAGATACCTTGCTAAAGTACATCTATTTAATTATTCATGATAAGTTAGCCACCAAGCGAAGCAAGTATATAGAGGTTATCGCTGGTCGCACAACGCGATCTGACCACTCCTTCGATGCGACAGAATTTTAATATTGAACCAAGCTATATCGAAAATTCCCTTTTCCCGCGAGCCGTACGTGACTGGAATGCTCACAGGAGGCCCCAACAATAGCATCGTTTACAGCGTTGCTCTAAAGTTCTTAGAAACTTCGTGCTATTCTCAACTTTATTTCCGATAGTTTTTTTTTTTAATATAATGCGAGGCGATATCATTTATGGCATAACGACACTGCGAGTGTTGTCTTCTATTTGTGCTGTGTAATGTGCACTGCTACGATTTTGTTCTTTTTTTGGAGCCATATTAACTACACCTTCATTCCTCCTTAAGCCTTTGTATTAAAGAAAGCAGTCTTTTCCAGGGAAATAAAGAGAAAGTCCTTAGGGATGAAAAATGCGGAGTCCGAAGAAGGAAACAAGAACGCCCAAAGGACTGGTTAAAACAGAAGAGATACGAAATTAGTATACCTAACCTTACCGGCTGAGCACATTAATCAGCAAAACCTGATTGGCATTAGCGGCCGAGAGGTCTGGAATGGAAAGCCCGTGCAAGACACCCAAACAGGCAGTATCCTATGGGGTGTCAATAATTGGTTGGTTTTTATGAAAGGAAATGGTGTGATAGCTGTCTCACTCAAGATTTTCGCCGTGAAGTAAATTCTCATTTACTTCGTTCAAGCTGGCCAATTTCTGATGCTGCACAGGCGGTTGCCCGGTTGGACGTCTCTCAGTCTCTACGCTCACTTGAATGTAACCAGCCGGAGGGACGACGCTTACAGCAGCATGGTCAGTGCAAGAATGAGCCACTGTTTATTGAAGGCACAGCTTTTATAGGCACGACGCTTGCCGGCGTTCTGGGCCAGCCGAGTGGGACGCGCGCCGGCGTTCTGGGCGAGCCGAGCGGGACGCGCGCCGGCGTTCTGGGCGAGCCGAGCGGGACGCTGTAACCTACTGCGCATTACTGTTGCGCATCGGCGCGATGCAATAACTGATGCGCGGCACTGATACGAACACGACACGTGTCCGTTACATCCTCCCTCGGGAAAGAACAAAATGAGACACTTCAATATAACAGTCACAGTTAGGGCACTTGATTAAAGTGTTCGTCATAGCGTAGCCTCTGTGGGGGCCGGGAGGTCCGAGTTGATCTTCTCACGGTGGGCGACGATGGGATGCTCGACGGAGAATTGTATCCACTTGCTGGTCGAGAAGATTCCTCACAGTTTGTAGCAGAGGCCACTCTAGAGGATTGTGCACCTGATTCAGCTGGTGTCGTAGGTTGCTGTGTACGGGGCTGAGAACCCGAACAAGTGTCGTCGTCGCTTTCACTGGTGTACTGCTCCGCCGTCCTAAGCAGATGCCGGCGGTTCCGCCGCAGCATACGTTGATGTTTGGTTTGTACCAAGTAGGATCTTGGAGCGCTTTCAGCAACGACCTTCGCTTTACGCGACCAACCAGCAGCATCCTGAAGTCGCACCGTTGAGCCTCTGTGTAGTGCTGCCAAAGGCTGTCCAGCCCTGGCTTGGTGGCGTTTCCTTACTGTAGTACGAGTCACCCTGCCGAAGTCGGGAAGGTTAGAACGAAGTCGCCTTCGCTGAAGAAGCTCACCCGGAGAATGCCCATCTTCCAGCGGTGTAGAGCGATATGCAAGAAGACCAAGCCAGAAGTCCTCCCGGGCGTCGAGGGTCTTTTTCAGGATCCTCTTCACGATCTGCACTCCTTTTTCCGCCAAGCCGTTCGACTGCGGATAACGGGGGCTCGATGTTATATGATGAAAGTCATATGCTCTGGCAAACGTGGCAAATTCATGGCTCGAGAACTGGGGTCCGTTATCCGTGCATACTTCCACTGGTATACCATACCGGGCGAACATGGCGCTAAGGGCTGCGATCGTGGTTTCCGCAGTTGTGTTGTCGAGCGTGGCGACCTCGGGAAAATTTGAAAATGCATCATACGCAACCACGTACGACTTGCCCGCATAGGAAAAGATATCTACTCCAACCCTGTACCAAGCACATTTTGGAACGGGTCGCATTAGCAAGGGTTCTTCTGGCTGCCTGTACGCGTATTTTCTGCACGTTGCACAGCTTTCCACACGGGCAGTGATGTCGCCATTCAGACCAGGCCAAAAAATAAGTTTCCGAGCCCTCTCCTTACATTTTTGCATCCCAAGGTGGCCCGCATGAATTCTTTCCAACATGATTCGTCGCATACTTTTCGGTATGACGACTTTAGTGCCTTTCAGCACTACTCCATTAACGACAGAGAGTTCGTGCGAAAATGGCTTGAGTTCACCTGTCACTGGCTGCCCGTCCACCAAGCATGCTATCACAGTCTGGAGGTAGCAGTCCCGTGCAGTTTCCAGCTGTAGCGACCGCAGCGTTTCGGAGGTGACCATGTAGCCCAAGGACTGGACGGCGTGAACCTCAACGTCGTGTGTTGTGCCACCTTTTTCTTCGACCTGATCCTTTGTTGACCGTGACAACATGTCAGCGAGAACGAGATGTTTTCCTGGAATGTACTGCAAGACAAAGTCGTACTTTAGCAAACGCAAAAAGAATCGTTGCACTCGTGGTGGCATGTCAGCAATTTCTTTCCGTGCTATCGCTACCAGCGGTTTGTGGTCCGTTTCGATAAGCACGTTTCTACCGTACACGAACTCGTGAAACCTTTCGCAGCCAAAACATATCCCAAGTGCTTCCTTCTCAATTTGGGCATAATTCTTCTCGGCTTGCGTTAAAACACGAGATGCGTATGCTACGGGCCTCCACTCACCACTGTAGTCTTGCAGTAATGCTGCACCAACGCCGTCTTTTGATGCGTCACAGGTAATCTTGGATTTTCGTTGCGGATCAAAGATTGCAAGAAGGGGGGCGGTGGTCAGGATTTGTGTTAGTTTTTTCCACTCCTGCGCATGGTTATCTGTCCATTGGAATTCTGAGCGCGTCTTGATAAGCTCACGTAGAAGCGTTGTTCGCTCGGACAGTCGTGGGACAAATTTACCAAAGTAATTAAGTACACCCAGCATTCGCTGAACGTCACTCTTGGACGTTGGTGTTGGTATATTCACCAAGTTTTTGATCAGCTTGGGGTCAGGCGATATGCCCGTTCGGCCTATGATATCGCCAAGGAATCTGACTTCTTTCACCCTAAACTTGCACTTCTGGATGTTGAAAGTCAAGCCGGCTTTCTCGGCGGCTTTTAGCGCTGCTATCAACCGCTCATCGTGTTCTTGTCTACTGGAACCCCATACTAAAATATCGTCAATATATACCAGTACGCCGGGTAGGCCATCAAAGACTTGGCTCATACTCTGTTGAAATACCTCTGGTGCGGAAGAAATGCCAAAGGGCAGCCGGAGAAAACGGTATCTCCCGAACGGCGAAGAAAAAGTGCAGATCCTCGAAGTCCGCTCATCAAGCGGTATCTGATGATAGCCCGAATTTGCATCAAGGCAGCTGAAGTACTGGGCATTTGTTAAACGGGCTTCCAAATCTTCTCGCCTAGAAAGCGGGAAATGCTGCCTCTTTATGTACTTGTTTATAGCCCTGGGATCCATACACACCCTTAGCGTGCCATCTTTCTTCTTTGCCAAAACTAGGGGGCTGACCCAGTCGGTAGGTTCGTTCACCCTCACAATGATGCCAGCACGTACCATTCGGTCAAGTTCTTTTTTAAGGGGTTCTTCTAGCGCCACCGGAACTCGTCGCGCTGGTTGCACTACTGGTATCGCTTCAGGTGACAAGACCATACTGTACGCCTGCTGCAAACACCCGAGGCCCTGGAATATGTGCCCGAAATTTTTCAGAAGGTCATCAGTTGCGGTCTTGTCTACGGCACATACCCTACGCTGGACTAGCCCCAGAGCTTCACTCGCTTCTAGCCCAAGTATGGCTTGACGCCCATTTTTCACCACAAAGAACTTCACTGTGGCAGAAGTGTTCCCAAGACGGACTTCAAGCGTACACGTTCCAAAACACGTTATGATGCCTCCGTTATACGCCCGCAGGATCGAATTAGTCGGCTTCAGTTCTTCTGCTCCCCGCAGTTTTTGGTAAATCGACATAGGAAACAAGCTTGCTTGCGATCCGGTGTCCACTTTAAAACGGATCGCACAGTTACGAACTTGAGCCTTGACCATCCAATCCCTCTCGCGCTCTGCCGTGGTGACTTCTAGGATGTCAAAGTCCGCGTCTTGCTGTTCTCGCACTTCACTGACCCCGGCTGACGCACAGCAATTTGCGAAATGGTTCAGCTTGTGACACAAACGACACTTCTTTCCAAAAGCTGGGCATTGCTTAGGTTTGTGCCAGCGGTTGCACTTACGACAACGAAACTGTTTTTTTGCTTCTTTCCCCTCTTTCGAGGGAGCCGCGCGCCTCGAAATCGCGTCGACACTGTCGTCCCCTCTGTGCCAAACTTCATTCCGCTGTGCTAGCGTCTCTGCTGCTCTGCACATTTCCTCTGCTTTTTTCAACGTCAGCTGGTTGTCCCGCAGCATCTTCTCACGTAGTCGAGGATTACGCGTGCCAAATACAATCTGGTCCCTTATCATCGATTCTTGCAGCGTGCCAAAGTTGCACTGTGCCGCTTGCTTTTTCAAGTCACGAACAAATTTTTCAAAAGGTTCTCCCTCCGCTTGCTTTCTTGAACGGAATACGTATCATTCATGTACTTCATTGCTAACTTCGGCACAATAAGCATCAAACTTGCTCACCAAGGTGCTGTAGTTCGTCTTGTCTTCATTGTCGCCAAACTGGAAGTTGTTGAAGACGTCCAAAGCGTCGTCGCCAGCGATGCTCAACAGGAGTGCCGCCTTGGATGCATCCGATCTGGGCTGGTCCTTAGTCTCCGTCGCCTGCAGAAATAACTCGAATTTCTGCTTAAAACGCTTCCAGTTTTCTGTTACGTTACCAGTCAGCCGCAATAGCTCTGGTGTCTTCAGCAGGTCCATCGCACGCCGGACGCAGGGTCGATTTCCATAGGCCTCAAAGGGCCACTTCTGACACCATGTAACCAGCCGGAGGGACGACGCTTACAGCAGCATGGTCAGTGCAAGAATGAGCCACTGTTTATTGAAGGCACAGCTTTTATAGGCACGACGCTTGCCGGCGTTCTGGGCCAGCCGAGTGGGACGCGCGCCGGCGTTCTGGGCGAGCCGAGCGGGACGCGCGCCGGCGTTCTGGGCGAGCCGAGCGGGACGCGTGCCGGCGTTCTGGGCGAGCCGAGCGGGACGCTGTAACCTACTGCGCATTACTGTTGCGCATCGGCGCGATGCAATAACTGATGCGCGGCACTGATACGAACACGACACGTGTCCGTTACATTGAATACTCGGCCGTCTTATTTTGCGGTCTTCGGTTCGATCGCTTTCCCGGCACAGTTCATGGGCTCAAGGGCCCGCTTACGCGAAGAAAACTAGACAGCCTGGCTCCAATTGTTGTTTTATTCCGAGTCTAATCCCTCCGTTGGTTTTTAGGAAAGAAAACCCGTACTATGCTATGCGCACTATGCTATGCTACACTATGCGCATTCATTCTTACCACGCACAATATCTGACTGGAACACTCTGCCTTCACGTATCGCAACCACCACTGATCCTGATAAATATTTTATTCTTATATCTTCAATAACTACTGCTTAACTCTTCGCATACATTGTTATTTTATTTGTTCATGACTTCCTTTTTTTGCAGGGTATGTTACTAAAATGATTCATTGCATTAGTGTTCTGTTTGTATAATTTTAATACTGCAGTAATCTTCGTTCTTTGCCGTGCTGCCATTCTTTTGATTCTTTTGCTTACTTATGTCATGCAAAGTGTCTTATTTGTGCTTTTGTTTTGATTTTTTGCTTACTTATGTCATGCAAAGTGTCTTATTTATGCTTTTGTTGTTTGTTTTATATTTGTGGTTTTGTTTTATTCTGTTCAATTGCCTGTGCCCCCCCTATGCAATACCCTCTCGAGGGTCTTTAGGGGTATTCTGTATAAATAAAATAAATAAATAACTGGCCCACTAAGTTAGTGGCAACTTAATCGTGCTCTGGTGCGGTGGCGCAGTCTACCTACAAAGGGAGGTAGTTATTAGCCTCTCCTTTTGTCAAAATCAACAGGTGGTTTAGGGTTCGAACGCGGCCGCCACAAGCGCGTTTCGATGCAGGCTAAATGGAAAAGACGACTGTGTGCTGTGTGATGTCAGTGCACGTCAAAGAACCCCAGGTAGTCGAAATTATTCGGGAGCCCTCCACTACGACACCTCTGTCTCTCTTCTTTCACCTGCACCCTCCTCCCTTCCGTCACTTCGAGGTAGAGTTGCCCATCCAGAACTGAGGCAGTTACTACGCCATTTAATTTCTTCAAAGCCACTAGTTCTTGCATGCTACGCCGCTGTACTCCTAAGTTTGGTTCTTTAACTAAGCCATTACAGCTTTGTCAGAAAAAGAAATTCAGATAGATTCCACCACACTGCAAACTTAAGTTCGCCCTAAGTTAAGCGCTCCCACGTAACCTCTGCCTAGCATTCGAACTCTCAAATACCTTACTTAGACTCTGACTGCACGGGGTGCTAAATTTGATCTGGAGATGATAAAATGAACCGCATAACATTGAAAGTTTACTATAAATAGTATACTACGCACTGTGTGCCTGTTCCCAAGCGAACGAAAAAATTACGGAGGGCATTTACGAGTACTTACCTGCTGTGAATGCGAAATCACGAACGTCGGGTGTTCGGCTACACTAATGCAGTGGCCAGTGAAGCCGACCTGTTCGCGCCCCCGAATGGATGTTGATGAAGTCGATGATGCCCAAACCCAGAGAGATACGCCGTGAGTGTAGCGCGCGGGGTGTTGTGCTGCGCTGATGACGCAGTGCACTAATGAAGTCGCCAGCGAAGCTGTTTTGTTCGCTCCTGCCTGAGTTCTAAACCTGCTTCAGGAGGAATGTTATTCACGAAATTTTGTTTTTTCTTCCTCGCCTGGCGATCTAGGTAATGCCGATGACGTCATGGAGTCTCGTGGATATTGGGGCCATCTGGCGTGGAGAACGACAACGCCGGATTTTCCGCCTCACGACCCATATAATGCTTTCGCATTGAAAAAGACGACACGGTCGAGGTGCAGAGCTGTCCTTCTTTAGTGACTTTTCTTCGTTGTCGTCGTCTCTTTTCGTTTTTTTTTTGTTGCTGAACATAGTGCGAAATAAACGAAAACCAACTAGCCTAATTTCCTGCATTATTAGCTATGGCAATAGTAGTGTCTTGTTGGGGATACAAAAGCATTTTGTTTGGAGTGAGATGAGCTGCTGGTGAAACTGGTTTGCTCTAAAAAATTGAAGGAGACACTTAAGCTCAGCCTTAAGGGTATGACGCGATAGCATAGTTGGTTAATTTTTATGTATGCAGTATGTGATTCTCTACTTTATATTCATAGATCCCTTGGAGTCCTCATGCCATTCATGGCGCAGTGGTGCCGCGGATAAGTGATGTGCCACTTCCCTGCGGTGGCAGGTGTTCCCACCGGTGGGCTTCGTGCGGCCCAGGTTGATATTCCCTAGCGACCAATCATTAAAAGCATTTCTTGGGCGAGTTGGTGTTTTTGATGATCCATAACTACAGCGCAAACGACAGGACAGAGATGACAGCGCTGTGTGGTGTCCCTTCTTCATCTCTGTCCTGTCGTTTGCGCTGTAGTTATGGACCAATCATTAACTGCCCCCGGCCACGGTGGGCAGTTTGCTCACTACCCGGTGGGCAGGCTGTGATGACGTCGCAATGTCACGTGACCTAGCTGGCCCACCTGCCTCCTAGGTTGCTCTCTGGGCACCACCTGACAGCGTCATGCCAGCCATGTTGCACTCACGGTGATACCCGGCTTTACCTAGCTGAGTTAACCTACATGTATCTCTTAAAGTGGGATGGCCCCACCCCTGATATTTGGGCGGCCCGCTCCAGAAAAAAATAAAAATTGAGTTGACCCACGTTCGGAAACGACCTAAAACCCCCTCAACGTGGACTCGTCTCCACTCCGAAATTTGGGTGGTCCACCCTCGAAAATTTGAAAATCGTATTGACCCACGTTCGGAAACGTGCTTGCACACATAATTTTTGTGCTAGCAGTGCTAAACCGCAAGCCATTTTTTTGCAAGAACAAAGAGCCGCCGCGGTGGCTCAGCGGTTATGGTGCTCGGCTGCTGACCCGAAAGACGCGGGTTCGATCCCGGCCGCGGCGGCTGGAATTTCTTTGGAGGAGAAATTCTAGAGGCCCGTGTACTGTGCGATGTCAGTGCACGTTAAAGAACCCCAGGTGGTCGAAATTTCCGGAGCCCTTCACTACGGCGTCTCTCATAGCCTCAGTCGCTTTGGGACGTTAAACCCCATAAACCAACCAACCAAGAACAAAGGTGGAAGCATTTTGTTTTCAAGGCAATAGACGCATCTTCCTGGGAGGCACGACTATGGGTAAGCAAACAAGTGACACCCATTATAGCGTTGTCATAGTAATTAGTTATCATCATCATCAGCCTGACTACGCCCCCTGCAGGGCAAAGGCCTCTCCCATGTCTCTCCAATTAACCCTGTCCTTCGCCAGCCGCGGCCGCCATATTCCGGCAAATTTCTCAATCTCATCCGCCCACCTAATTTTCTGCCACCCCCTGCTACGTTTGCCGTTTCATCGCCCTCCCAGGCGCGGTCGCGGTCCTCGCCGGCTCCCTTTTCTGGGGCGCTGGCCATTTTTGGCCGCATTTTATGCGAAGCATACTAAAATAGCCCAACCCAGCTCCTCGAGCGCGGCGGTGTCGTTACCATTGACCTTTCGTGACCTCCATGTCATACCACGTGATGCGTGACGTCACAGCAGATTAAAAACGGGGGCCCAGCTCGCGCCGTCGCGGAAGGCGTCGCGACCAAGGAGTACCACGTGATGCGTGACGTAACGACATAGGAGAAACCGGGCCCCAGCTCGCGCCGTCGCGCGAGGCGTCGCGACCAATGTGTTTCCTGCTTCTGCCGCTAGGTGCGCTCTAGTGAACACGTGATGCTGGAGCGGCGGTATACAAGGGGGTGCGCCTGCCTCTGCTAGGCGTACACAGGATAGAGATGCCTCCTGGAGACAGGGCTGCTCGTTGGAATGAGAAGCAAAAGTTGCGGCGTGCTACAGAGACTGATGAAGAGCGTGAAGAACGTCTAGCCAAGCGGCGTGCTCGATATGCAACTCGGCGACAATATGCTTCGCATCTGACTAGGCTTAACCTAAGCTAAGCCTCAGCCATTTTTTAGTGACGCTCGGTCTCTGGGCCTCGCGCTTAGCCTTAGCCCTAGCAAGACGGTGTTTGCAATTCTCCACCGGGTTTTATTTTAGAAAGAGGAAACTCCATGTGTCGATGGATCTATACGAACAGGCCTGGGGTGCGGCCTGATCTCGGTGCATAGAACCGACAACGCACTTCCTCACCAGAGCAGGATTTCGCCACCCTGGTGTAGTACTTGGCCGCAACCTTCTATGAACAACCCAATTAACCCTCGGCCCTCAGTCCCCAGTGGCTGCGCAGCAGCTGGCCGGGGTGGCGGTCAGACCTGTAACGCAGCGGGCGGTGCTAAGTAATTAGTTATATGCAGTGGTTTAGCTGCACAAACGTTTTAACACAAACGAAGGCAGGATTTGAATATATGCGCACAAATTAAGGAAAAATGCTGCACTCGCGAATTAAAGGTCTCAACACCAAAGCCAAAAAAGCTGGGGAAAAAAAAATTCGCAATGACTCAAATGCGGCCGGAAGGGGAAAATTCTTCAATGCCAGGTCAAAAAGAATATCGCGGTTTTCAGAAATTAGACGCTCTTTTATAATCTCTCCAAAAAATATTTAATTCATTATCAGTATCAAGCACGTCTACATTAACATGGTACGGCGTATGAAGAATGCGATTTAAAATTGTGATATATGCTTGCGAAGAAAATGAAACATACTTTGTGTATACTATAAGGAGATGGGATTGATCCCGAAATAAGCCAAATCTTAACTGCGCAGCCTAGATCAGTCGAAGGTGGCAACGAGTACGAACCAAGCTGAATAAAACTGGCGAAAGAAAAGACCAGCCAAACAAAAATTGGTCATAACGGGGACCGAACGTTTATCGAGTTAGTGCTGTACCTGGTCGAAACAATCGTGGGTTAGCGCGCGTGTGATTTTTACTGGTGCGAATGGTAACGTCACGTTCAGTAGTCAGGGTGTGCTGCTGACATAGCTGCTAACAAACAAAAACCGCAAAAAGACAAAAGAAATGAACAAATAACAACTAACTTCTGCATTGATCTGTTGTAATGAGTCCCCTGAAAGTTTGTCGTGAACGAGAAAATGAAATAAGGGCGTGTTGAGAAAAGCATATAGGGTAAGGGGTTTGGGGATAACTTCCGCTTCCAGTAGCGAGTTAACGGAACTCAAACTCACCTACATCGGTATTTTCTGTTTTTTTTTTAATTTTTTTTTACCGAGCTCTTTTAGTTTCTAGCGAGCACTACACGTACACAACTCGCCCGCTTTAACCCAAATGCGCTGGCGATCGACCGTCGTTCCGTTCTCCGCCGCGTACTGATAAGTACCTGTATTGTCGGGGAATGTGTGAGCTTCGGCAGTGACGATCCTTTCAAGACACCCTTGGGGCGGGTGTCAAATATAACTTGCACCTGCCTTATCGTGTCAGTAATAGATATTTGTTTTCTTCGCCGATCGTAATGCGAGGCCGAATCATCAACATTTTTGAGGCAAGTCAGCCGCCCTTGGCTATTAAATATTATAAGACGAAGTGAACCAATAATATAGCGCTTAGCGAGGTTAAGCCTGCAAATAACAACAGTTTTCATTAAAAAAAATGTATTCAGCCAGGGGCAAGTAATGCGGAAAAAATGAGAAAACCAGTGAGTGCGCAATGTCGTCATGGACGCACAAAGCTTTTCATAACTCTAATTTACCCAGCACATTTGCAGAAGGCTATTTGTAGTGACTGAAAGCAACAAGCTTAAATTTTTTGCATATTTTTTAAAGGGTTGTTTATTGGCTCAGAGCATTTACTAGTAGCATATGTCATCAATTGTACACTGCGATATGTTTTTGCTGCATCCAACTGTCTAGCCTATATGTGTGTGTGGTGGTTTATTTTATTTCTGATAGGTCTCAAACTATTGTGCTTGCAATGTTGAATTTTTCTTGGCACCGTCATTCCTTTCTTTTCGTACCGAATAACTTTTTCGCTTGTGTATACTATTCCGTTCTGCGTCACTTTTCTTTAGTAGCTGAAAACCAAATTCTTTTATTATTTTTATTTTTTTCATAGTATATTCGTAATGCCTGAAACTCACCTGTGTTCATGCTGACCGCCAGCGACTGCTTTTGATCCCCACAACTTACGGGGCTTTCCAAGATGAATAAATGATGGGAAAAAAAAAAGATTCGAAAGCTCTTTTACATCAATCCGCTTCCCACTGCGCGTTCAAGCTTTTGCTGCACTAGTTGTAATAAGAGATGCATTTCGGGATTTCGGGATACTTGTCATATTTGTTATTACCCTAAATTAAAGTGTGCCCGTTATTTCTGATGTACCACAGACGTACTTCTTAGTATAATTTTTAACCCGATAGCCTAAATGCCCCGTTCACCAAAAAAATTTGTTGACGACGTTGTAGGCGTCGACGCTGGGAGTAAAAAATCACGGGTCCCCAGAGAGCAACCTAGGAGGCAGGTGGGCGACCTAGTTCACGCGACCTTGTGGCGTCATCCCAACTTGCAAACCTGATAGTATGCAAACTGCCCACCGTGGCACGTGGCAGTTCGGTTAATGATTGGCCGCTCGGGAAGGGCAACATGGGCCGCACAAGGACCACCTCTGCGAGCGTCTGCCATCGCAGCGCAGTGGCGCATAGATTAACCGCTCCACCACTGCGCTAGAATGGATAGGAGAGCTATCAGGGATCTGTGAATGTCAAGTAGAGAATGACCTTCTCCATATATGGGAATTAACCTATTACGCTATCGTGTCATACCCTTAAGGCGGAGCCTTAGTGTCCCTTCTAATTTTATGTTCTTGTTCTTTGAGTTCCTTGTCGCACTCTATTATATAATAGTGCTGCCCTTTTTGTTCTTGTATTGCCGGATGGCCACAGTGTACCTTAGTACTCGTAAGTTCGCTACGTCCGTTTGCAATGCGTGTCAAAATTTGCGTTCGCCTTGTTTTCATAGTCATGTTATCACACTTTATGTTTGTTCGCTTCCCCCCCCCCCTCCCCCTCTTTTTGTATTACCCCAGCAGCGGGCCCTTAAGGGACAAAAAACGATGATGATGAAGCAAGGCAGACTGCACCGAGAGGCCTCAGTAGACGTAAAAAGAGAGAGGGCATTTAAAGGCATCCATATTGGCTTGCACCTTAGATATTTATTGCGAGGGAACAACTGTGCGTGTTAAGAATCAGCACTCGCAATGCGCAGAATGTGTCAGATTGACACTCGTGCCCACAGTCAACTGAGAGCGTAAGACAACGATCGCCTGACGTGTAGGGCAGTCGAAACTGCTGTGGCATAAACTGCATCCTGTATAAAAAGCGACATGGGGAATTACATTTGGTACTCCTCATGTTTGCTTCGGCGCCTGTTGAAAAACTTTACGGCAAAAAAAAAAAAAATCACTATTACTTCATTTAAAATACAAAAATTTAACCAAGAGTAGTTAGCCTCTTTTTCCGCCTAACATTTGTTGCATTATATGCGCAATGGCCACACAACAGCATTGAAGGACCCTGTAACTGAGAACTTCATGTTAATTTAGACAACTTGCAGTTTTAACGGAGCAGTAGAATCCCAGTTCGCGATTATCTTTACATTTTGGCTCCAGGTGAATGAAGGTTGAACCGCAGCCGTACTGTTTAATCCGAACACAACGGGCTGACCAGCAGAACACTACATCAAGGTAGTCTTCACGATGGATCTATCTTATCACGTGTGTAGCCCTTAGCATAACGTGTTTGCGTTCCGAGAACACCACCCGAATAAAAATGGAGAATACCGGCACTGGCGCATCTAACTGACAACGCTTAATTTCATTGCCCGTTTAGCCTTTCTCAGTCGCGCGTTGCAAAGCCACAATTCAGCCTCCTAAAAGCTACTTCCTATGGTAGCCTCGCTTTGGGTAGCGGTTCCGTGGTCACTACGAGAAGCTTAAACACACGGCGCTTTTGCGTCCTGAACTTTCAGCCATACGGCGCAGATATAGCTCTTCGCGAAATATTCTGTATAGCATTCAGTATCTTACACACATAATCGTTTTGTTTCGACGCCTTTATGTTGTTTTGTATTCCACTGAGCATTTTAGTCTTAGCTTGAGGAGCTTGTGCTAAATCTAAAGCGGCGTCTACAATGCGCGTCATGTACAGTTCAATTCAATGTTGTTTTTTTTTTTTTTTTCCAGGCCAACCATCCCTCGCTCGCCGACTCTATTGCTCATTGCCCTCTTAGTTCTGCTTTGTTGCAGTGCTTTGCATTTTGCAGAGAAGCCAGCTTGGGCGAACACAGAAGTTCATTTTTTTGAGCACCATGAAGTGGAATGGCGTCCCTATACTAAGAAACATTTGTCCCGAAAGTGAAATGGATGTTACATAATACTTCGTGACAGTTTTGCTCTCACTCCTTTTCATGTAATCGGCAACGCGGATCCTTAAGATCAAGTTTAAATCTTCAGCAACGCCTACATGGCAGCCACCACTTGAATGCCTCCGTTGAAATCCTCACAGATTTAAGATGTTTTTCCTTTGGTCCAGCTTGAAAATAATCTCAAGGAACAACTGCGTAACCGTTCCTTTTGAACTGTTATCAAGACTTTGCCACTGCTTTCAATAAGACTTACAGTGACACGGCTTTCTCCTAGTGTTTATCTGTTTTCGTGATTTTGCTCGCACCAAAGTTTAACATTGATTTACGCTCGATCATAAAAGTGTCTGTACGCTGACGCTTCAAACAAGGTCGTGACGAAGTTACGCCCCAACTTCCTACAGTTTTCATTTTCGCTGAGCGAATTAAACGACCGTGTCGAGAGAAGCTGGCTTTCAACCCTCTAGTCACTTGCAGTGTCTTTTTCTTCGGAAAAGGCCTCGTAGGCCGCACTATACCACTCTTTCAGAACGGCAGCCACTTCATTTTGAACTCGTTTCTTTGCATCTCTATATGGCTTTTTCTTTCTCCTTTCTTCCTCTCTCTCTCGCTCTTCGTTTCTCGGCTTTTCTCCTCCCGGGCGAAAAAGCCTGATAGCGACGTACGCCCTCTTTGTCGCTGAACGTCACTAAGCGAAATTCTCGCCCCGACATAGCAAAATTACGTCGTCTTTCTTTGTTCTTTAGAAGCGAACCTCATTCAACCACTTTCGTTCTTTCACACTCCGTTCTTGGCATTTCCTTTTTTCTCCTTCTTTTCATTCGTCTCGTTTCCCTCCAGCGCTTTTACTGATAGCAAACGACAGAGAGCCAACGTAGCAGCGCTGCTGCTGCTGCCACCTCGCACAACGACGCGGACTGCCTGCTTCCTTCGTTCTCTCAGTTCTCGACCATAGCAGCTTCCCAACCCTCCGGCTCAAAGTTGCGCGCCCGGGACAGTTTTCCTTGTCGGATTTCTGCTTTATTTTGTTTTCTTTTTCGAAAATTTGCCCTCTCGGCTTGTTCTAGTCACTCTCCAGGCGTCTCTTTCTTGTCGCCCCGTACTCAACGTTGTTTCCTGGAAGCCATTTGCTCCTTTTACTGATTTTGTTTGGCAAGTGGAGGCGCTCGCTCGCACCTTTCTGTACTGCTTGCTGTTGCTTTTACGGCGAACCTATTTTCCACTCTCGCGTCCCCCGCATTACAGTTGCTCGAAACGCAAACGTGTAACTTCAAGGTAACTCGAAGGGAACCTGCAGGGCAAAAAAAAAATCGAAAGAGGTGTGTTTTCTTGGTGGTACATCGAACGCGTCCTCCACGGCTTTTCTTTCCGATGCCCCGGGGCCAGGCTAGTACACGGCCGGTTAAGGAAGTATAAACGCCTTCTCGGGCACAAACCTGTCCTTTTTTCTGTTTTTTTTTTCTCCTGAAGCCGTAACACCGCTCGGTCGCCTTTTAAGGCAAGTGAAATACTTTGACGCCTCTTTTCGTGCAAGATATACACAACGGTATACACAAAAAAGATATACACAAAGTTTTTACAGCTCGTGTGGTGTGACCGCCGAAACTGACTTAGGGAAACAGAGCCTGCTAACCTCTAAGGAGTTGAATAAATCCGACCTCTTTGGCTGGTGTAATCCGAAAGGTTTTGTAGTCTTGTGCGGGATTATTTACCTCACTTACTCTAAGTTTTGACTTTTTTTGTTTGTGTCTTCTGCACAACATTTAGCGTACTGCGTCTTTTATGCTACCGATTGTATCTTTAAAGAAATCTTCATTTCTTTCGCAGCAAGGCATGCGCATATGCGATAAAGCACAAAGTTTAGGTAGCCAGAAATAACCATCAGTAGCCTGACTACGCCCACTGCAGGACAAAGGCCTCTCCCATATCTCTCAAATTAACCTTGTGAGAATTAAGCCAGCAGTGACTACTGGCTCAATCGTGAAAAGTGCCCAAAAGCGAAAAGGATTTCAGGGGAAAAAAAAGTATTCAGCACGCAACATGGCCAAACTCTCGATAAAAGTTTCTACGATCTGTTCTCGTCGCAGTAATAAGTATAAGTATGTCAATTGCAAGCCATTGTAATTTGCCTGTAAATTAAGGACTGCAAAAAAATTTGTGCAGCAAAAATACGCTGTCATATTTGTACGAATTAAAGCAATTTTTCTAACCACCTCTCGAGTATTTCGCGCCGAGAAGCCAGCATCGACGTATTAGCAACTCCGTTCGGTGCCTCCCCGCTCAGGGGTACCGGGCGGAGCACTTTAGAGCTCATTTTCGTCACCAGGGAGCACTCTCGGCGCGTTCCAGACGACCACGTGACGCCGCCTCCTCGTAAGGAGACGGGTGGGAAAGGGACCGCGGCCGGAGCCCTCGCAGAAGCAGACGACGCTCGCGGTCGTCTGCCACGGTTCCTCGCGGTGTTTGAACTCCAAGGCGGGGAGACCCCGCGTGCACCAACGGTGTCAGCCTCTCCGCCGTCACTCCCGACCGGTTTGAGATGGCACGCAAGTCAACGCTTGTCATTCGCTGAACGGTTCCAGTATCGCTTCTAATTGCATCCTTTTATCAGGTCTCTTCAACTGAAATCTTCTGAGGAGAAATGCGCTCTGCGCGTCTGTTGTGCCCTATTGGGGAGGCGTGCTTCTGAGCTCCGCGTGTGAACGCCGAATAAACTCTGTGTTCTGACGTGTTCAGATGGATTAGATGTGCGAAGATCATCGGACAGTGCAAGTCGTTAAAGACTGACTGCATTTTCGGAACCTTGGTGAAGGACGCTTTGATGCCTCTTCTCAAAGAGCTTTCTTCGAACGAAGGCAGCTCATAAGCAGCTGAGATGGGACCACCCCTGCTTGCCTTCCGGAACTGCAAGCTACCTATCAGGCTTCTCTGTGTCGTCGTGTTCGCCATCGGTAAGTAGAAAAGTTCACCGCAACTGAAGTCTGAAGTATCCGATTTCTATGCTTATCACTGGGCACGAATGTTGCTCGTCCAACTTCTATTTTCTGGAGCATCACAGTTTTCACATCTACTCGATGTAAGCGAAAAGTCAACAAAATGGTCTCTCTTTTCACGTTTTAACAGCATGTACTGGCTTTCGGTTTCCGATAGAAACTTTTATCTAATTTTTTCCGCCGATCATTTATCAAATATGATTGAGCCAATTACATATGAGAGGTGAAAATGGCCTGTTTGTGCAACATGATATTTTTTTGCGCTCGCGTGTGCCTATTTACATTTTTGTTCAAAGTTTTCTCATCAGTCTCAATTTTCACAAGCAAAAAACAACAAGACTAGTTGCCTTTCGTAGCCAAGTTCATTTTCGTTCTCCCAACCGGTCGAATTCTCCTCAACCTCCGCAGTATAATATGCGAGAAGATATTCTGCATAAATGACGTTTCATGAGCACCTTCCAACAATATTTTCTCTCGCGTTTTGGCAACCTGATGATTTACATTCACAGCATGTCAGCAACATTTATACTGTCGTGAATGATGGCTACAGCCAGATTTCATGGATTCGATATAAACGTATAGAGCAGAAACATCGCCCTTCCACTTTCATCATTTTCAAGACGATGGAAACGATGTGCAGTTTATAGCAAGTTTATTGACAGCTATTAGGCTTCTGAAAGCGTCTAGTTTAGGTTTCACAAAACACCTTGGTTTTACACGATACATTATAATATCTCCTTATTCTTAACATGCCGACTGCATGAAATCTGCATAGAACACTTGCCGAGCGAACGTTTTTCACGTGATTAGTTTTGTACGGTTAATCACAGAAACATTTCTTAGGGTGCTGTCGAATTTACCAGCATTAGACTGAAAAGCATGTTTTGATAGAAGCGTTTTGCTGATTAAGCACCAGTGCCTTCACTTGGTTTGTTACTATAGATTGGTGAAATCCTTTTATTTTGATGAAAGGAAGGAACCTGCATTTCAGTTAGACGGAAAAATCGGTGCGTGTTTCTCAGCCTCACAACCGTGTTGCTCACTTTTCAATGGCAGATTAGAACTTTTTTTTTAACGAATAGTACTGGCCCTTTCATTCAGTCACGCGCGCTTTTCCCGCTGCCATAGATTTACGTCGAGTGCCATCGATACACATTTACGTCAACAACCTCAGAGTTAAAATGGTGTGAGAAGCAAGGAGTTACAAAACGTTCTTTCGGACAACATGTTTCATCAGCGATTGCTCTCTAAGTTGCACGCAGAGCCTTCTTTCTATTGTTGTTTGGTTGCACTGTTATAAAATCATTTGCCCATGTTGTATCTATCTACCTTTGGGGTTTCAATTTTGAAATGAATACGCTCCAGGGTTTGGGGACCGTGAAGAGCGGTACCCAGGTGCAGCAATACGTTCTTTGTCTGATCGCTTTAAAATGAACTTCATGGTATCCAGTTCCAAAGAAAGCAATATTCTTTACAATCTTGTTTTCACTTTGGTGGCTGCAAAGACTGGTGTTGTGGAAGAACGCGACTTTGAATGTCTGCGTTAGATGTAGCCCTGACTGCTCCACAGTTAAGTCCATCTTCAAAAAGAGCTCAGTTCTTTGCCGCGAAGTTCAAAACGCGCCTTCGGAGGGGTCGAAAAGCTAACCTACTAGAGCTTCGTACAGCCATGTCTTTTTTTTTTTCTTTTTAACTCATCAAAGTTACCGAGGTGTTGTGAAACTTCAAACTTGGTCGTCGCTGAGACGCCTACGATAGCTTTTAGACTTTCGAAATCTGCAGGGATAGTATGGATGCTAGTGACCGCATATAGCAGTGGCGCTTTACTGCGAAACACTAAAAGCTTGTTGCGAAAACCGACAAATCTACGCTGTTGTCTAAGGAAAAATTAGTGGCATTGGTTAGCATGGAAAAGAGATAGCAACGAATTTTTATTTCTTTGGTTCTTTATTAAGTAAAGTGTCAAGCATGAAGAGCCCCACACACGGTTTATTCGACAGCATTGAATATCTGGTATATAGTAGGAGCACTAGTCCCGCTATTAGTATTCCAAATATTCGGCAATTAGTAGTAGCAGTAGTAGTAGTAGCAGTAGTATTAGTAGTAGTAGTAGCAGTAGTAGTAGTAGCAGTAGTAGTAGCAGTAGTAGTAATAGCAAAAGTTAATGGTAGTTGCGAAATGAAATGCCAAATGTGGCCACTTTAGCTCATAGCGCTGTATTACTACTGCTGCTGTTGTAGATCTATTAGGTTCAGACAAACGCAAAAATTAATATTAATCTCACACGCGTGGAATCATCATAAGCCCAAGAAAATGGGCTTCTTACATTTATACAGTTGCTTTTGTGGGGCATGCCTTGTAAAAATATTACAGTTGTCAGCTGCACAAAAGTATCGGACGGTCGTCAACCAGTAATATAAAAGCTTCTTGAATCACGCAGTATAGACGGCAAACCGGACCACCTTTGTTTTCACAAAATATTCTTACGCGGTTCCAGGTACTGAATAAGACACAGCGATTTTCTCAAAATTCTGTCGAAATCACTTGAGCCAAATATCTACGAATAAAGATTGGCTCCAAAGATTTTTTTTTCGCCCCTATCATTCCAGATTCATTTATACTGTGCTTCAACTGACCACTCAGTACATATATACATAATTGACAATAAAACCTTAATTCCACATAAAAAACTTGCCCACTTTAACCTGTTTTCTCGTCCACTTTAAAGTTGCGTCATGGACCACTGCATGATTATCCATCCAGGCAGTAAAACAAGCAACACAGGGAGCACGCTCAGTGGGCAAGCAAAACCCAAAAAGTGTTCCGTCAAATGAGCTTAAGGTGAATGTCTTCAAAAAGGCATCAGCCGTCGAGTAACGGCTTTAGCGCACAAGTCTGAACGCTTCAAACCTTCCGCGCGACGGCCAGAGAAGGGCACACGCCGCATTAAACGGGTTGTTGTCGTTTTGCGTCGCTTCCATTACCGCGACCACCGCTTCGGCGACGCAAACACGGCGGAAACAAAAATGACAGAAAAATAAAGAATAAAACTCGCTTGCATCCCACACCAACGCCAGAAGGGTAAAGAAAAACATGCAACGCACGCAGCACGCAAGGGACGACCGCCACCAAGAAAGAGCGCGGCGCAATCGCGAGGAAAAGCCACCGAAGGACGTGGGGGTGGCTTCTTCCCTCAGAGAGTCGCTGGCGAGTTCGCGCGGCGCTAATCGAAATTAACGAGCGTCCAGCGCGCCTGAACGCATAAGTGTGGCTAACCAGCCACATATTTGCACCCCCCCCCCCCCTACCCCTGTCCCTCCCAAAACATCATTGCCATTCCCCCACCCCCTCTTAGTTGCTCATGTCTTGTGGATGGCAAGCAGAACGAACAAAATGCGTGAGAAGTTTCAAGATCAAAAGAAAATATAAAGCGTAGTGCTTCCAAGAAAATGGGACTCAGACCTCCAGCACTCAACCGCACGCTGGGCGCGCAAATGCACCAAACAAGTAGAAAGTAAAAAATGGGCATTAGGCGAAGTCACGGCCTGTTGCTTGAGGGCATGTAAGCGCTTAAGAGGCGAACGCTGTTATTTTAACTCGCGTCACCGCGCGTTCGCCCCGAGATGTGCGGTCTGCGCGGGAGCCGAGGAAGGAAAGGCGCTGACGAGGGAAACTGTCCTCGGCGCTATTAGGGACCAGTGGAGGGGAGTCGTTTAGGGAACGCATCCCTAAATAAATAAGGCGCCTAAGTGAACGGTCGCCTGGATTGAGATTTCGCGCGCGCCTCTGCCGGCGCGTGCGCGCTATTATAGGTGCCCTGAGGCTGGCGTGGCTAATGAAAAGCGCTGCGCTGACAAATGAATGCAAGCTTGTCCAGTCTCGGAGTCACTTTTGCTGCCTCGGTGTCTTTTGTCTGGGGAGCTTGCTCGAAGGACACGTGGCGAGCTTAGCGCAGTCAATAATTTAAAGCCCGCGTTGTCCTCGGCAGCTGTTTAGAACCGCAACAAGTGTCGAACGCTGGGGTATGTAGCATTCAGCTAGATGGTTTTTTTACGAGGACTTATACTTAATGTAATGCGTTTAAATGATCTTACGAATGTGTTATTTAAATGCGCATTTTTTAGTAATACGCAGCCTATCGATCGACCTTTAATCCTCATTCTATTTGGACTAGAGATGATGTGTTCAATCCCTGTCTTATTTTCTCGTTTCGTTCCATACAGTTCCGTTCCAATTAAGGTGCCGGATCAGGAAGCGTCAAGGGAGCATGTCTGCGGAAAATATAAGGAAAAATTATTAATTTCCTTTCTTCGGTAGTCAAATTTGATAAATTAGTAAACAATGCCATACATCCCACAGAAAATGGTTATGCGTGTTAATAAAATGATTCTTTGAGCCGCCGCGGTGGCTCAGTGGTTATGGTGCTCGGCTGCTGACCCGAAAGACGCGGGTTCAATCCCGGCCGCGGCGGTTGAATTTCTTTGGAGGAGAAATTCTAGAGGCCCGTGTACTGTGCGACGTCAGTGCAGGTTAAAGAACCCCAGGTGGTCGAAATTTCCGGAGCCCTCCACTACGGCGTCTCTCATAGCCTTAGTCGCTTTGGGACGTTAAACCCCATAAACCAAACCAAACCAAAATAATTCTTTGAGGGAGCACCTTTACACACGCGGCAAGCGAGCCGGTTCATCACTACATGCATGGTGCCACGCCTCCACTATTGTATGTACTTACTAGTGTAGGTACTGCAGTGTTTTCTGACGCCACTTGTGGGCCCAATCTCGGATGGTAAAGCGCGGATGAAACCATGCCGGTTATCTTGAGGCAACGACAAGTGTAGGACAGCCTGAGCGGAGTGCTTAATCATTCTAGCCTTTGCACCCTTCCTCTCAGCCTTCCTGCAACAACGCTGCACATTTCGCCATCGCGCCGTCCGTAAAACTAGAATGCGCGATGCGTTGCTTTTCATCTGTTCGTATTCGCTGCAACCGCGCTGCCAGCAAAAGCCGAGCGTTGCGGGTACACGAGCCAGACAGAGCACTTCCGAAATAATGCAGATTTATTTCCGCTTGCACAACGGCATTCACAAACTTCAAAATGAAGCTTCCCTCTTTATTCGTTCACGTTGCCGGTCACATTCTGGACGCATTTTTGGAGCGAAAACTCTACTTCGCAACCAAAGGGGCAAAAACCGGGCCATCGCTGAAGGATTGAGCTTGACCTTGGACAAATAAATAAATAATACTGCGACTAGGATTCGAACCCGCGCCGGGGCGAACAGATCAGCTTCGCTGGCCACTGCATGAGAGCACTAAGGTACCGGCGCAGCCGATCACGCTCGTGTTGAACTGCAATGCAGTCTCGTGCTGTGAATTGCACATTGTCGTCTTCGCGAACAGATCAGACCTTAACCTGAGTCTAACTTCGTCGCCAGACGTGCCGACGACCCAGCAAAGCAAAACCATGAGCCAACCAGGCTAAACACATACTTTCGCACGTCTGCTCAGTTTACGTTAAAACCCTACCCCTTTTTAAAGCTCGAACCTTGCATTGCGCGCTTCAAATTAGCCTTAACGTTAACGTGAGGAGCATGACGTTAAAGAACCCAGCAAAGCAAAACTATGAGCCAATCAGGCTAGACGCACACTTTCGAACGTCTGCTATGTTTAACTACGTTACAACCTTACCACTTTTTAGGCTCTAACTTTTCACTGAGCGCTTCAAATTAGCATTAACCTTAACGTGAGGAGCGCGGCGTTAGATACTGCGCGAAGTCTTAAATGAATCCAATCGCTCGTGGAGTTTCAAGTTAAAACGTTATCTTTGTTTTCCTCTGTATGCACCCCTTAGCGAAATAAGGCTGTCCTAAAAATGCATTTTGAAATTATTGGAGTCATATCATATTAATTATGCATTCTTTGTCCCTATGCTTTAATTGCAATACGAATTATTTCTAAGTATGCTAGTAGTAACATTTTGAACATTCTTACAAATACGTCAAAAATACAACTTTCGCCAGCTTAATGTATTTATTATGCATTAAAAATGTACATTAAATACATTTCATAAAATAAAAATACACTAAGACTCTGCATTTAAGCATTAAAATATATTCGCTTCGGCTTAGAAAGGGCTTGCTAGTCGGCGTCAGTGGATGAGACTCATCAATGCTCTCAACAGCAGAACTAATGAGTGACCCCGCAATAAGCATAAGGTGCTCATCCCCGAGAAAACGTGGAGCTCTCATCAGTCAAGAGGTCTATGACATCGCAAGATCACGTGCCGGAAGTTGAACGGAAAAGGCAGCTTTAAGTGGGCTGCAAATATGTTTACGTTGACTGCCCATTTGTCAGAATTGAAGTATACTACGGACGAATTAATTTCATAATTACGAAGGTACACTTTTAATAGATTCACAAGTTGTCAAAACTGCATACACATTTTTTCACGTCTTTGAACGTGCTCGGAGCATACTTGAAGTTAGAGATTTTTTGGCAAACTTGAAGAATATATTTCAAATACGTACCAAGCATTAAATTTCAGGGACACATTTCCTGCGTATTTTTAGTGCACTCACGATTACAAAATACATTTAAAATATAATATAAGCATCCCGCCATATATTCCAAATGTATTCGTTTTCACTATGCGCTCAACTGGTTTTGGAAGAATCTTGGCAGTATATAACGAGGAGTCGATACAAAAACAGAGCGTATAGCTTCGAGCCAGGTGACGCGCAAGTAAGGTGCCACCGTGAGGGCGCATTTTAATTTTCTGTTCGAGTTCTATCGAAGTAAATGAAGTCCCAAAAAAAGTTAGTCAATCTCTACACCAAGGCTAGCGAATTTCATAGTTGCTTAAGCTTGAAGGCGCTTTGCCGATAATTTTGTACAGAGCGAACACCCAACTTTTTCTGAGAGCATGCTGCACCCAGTAGTGATTTATTTCTTCCAGGTGAACTTAGCGCCATCTATGGCGCAAATGTTTGCGCGGACAATATTGCACGCAGAGTTGGTGCATTTTCTGGAATTATTTTTAAGCGTAGAAAGAGTGTCTGACTAAAGTAAGTGCTGGGACGACTTAACTCTTTCACTATGCGTAAGAAAAATTGCCATATTTTGTAAACTTCTTTATATATTTTTGTAAAAGAACTATGGAGTTCAAAATTCAACGCAATATCCAAAATGAAGCTATTTAAACACGCTTTTGTAATATCATGAGTTCCGAAATAAAGAAAAAATTAAGCTGTCGTTTTCTAGTTTGAACGCAGATTGCACAGCATGTACAAGAACGGCGTGGAAGTTCTTAAAATCGGCATTAATATACATCGTTAGCGTGCTAACGATGGTCATTTTGAAGCGATACAGGAAGGGTAAATAAACTGTCCTTCACGGGTATCTGTGCTTGGCAACGCATCCATTGACTACACTTAGGTTTCGATTACAAAGACACAGCCTCAAAGTTGTCCAGGTAGTCATTTTCTAAACAGCGACTATTTCGTCGAATTCCACAACCACGGGTACAAACTCGCAACCGCGTGTAAGAAAACCTATTTCATTGGACAGGCGTCAGTGACCATTGCTTGCAAGCGGCAACCCACCGCGTTCTGTAAACAACTCGAGCACTTCTTGTCCGCTCTACGCCCAGACCGCGGCGAGCGGTTGGCGGGAGCCAGGCTCGGGATGCGGAATGCGTCCTGCACCTTCTCAAGAGAGTCGGCGTATATATATTGGCCCTAATAACGGCCCGAGACCGCTCACAGCGGCTCCCGGGGGTTAAGCGAGACCAATACGGCGGATACAAATGATGTGGGCGGCGCGCGACCATTGATCTTTGTGTACTTATTTATTTATTCGGCGCATTGAGATTCCGTTCCCCGCGAACAGCCGCGCATCTCCGAGCCAATTGCAATTCATCTGTGTCAGTGCTTGCGCGGCAAATAAGAAGGGAATAAAAGGAGAACCGAATAGAATAAAAGCCAGGGATGCGATTTCCTTCCCGCCTTCACTTTCCATCTTTGATTTTTCTACATCTCTCTTGGATGTATTTACATTTTGCCCTGTGCAAGCCTGCTCCGTCTCATTTCTTCCGCTACTCTCAATATCGCGCATAAGGCACCCGATCGGCTCACAGCGATGGCTCGTTTGGCCCAGAGAAAGCACAGAATTGCGTCGCGTGCTTCTGTAATGCCATCTGCCGCGCTCATTGTTCGTTTTATATTCCGGTCCTGAATACTCTCCAGAGCTATAGCGGTTTTCGTCCTTTATTAGGGAAATGATCGCGAAACACTCGGCCCTTTCGTCTTCCTGAGCATACAATTCCAACCCTTTTTGTAAGCGAGCCCCTCCGTGTAAGTCCTCAAATATTGAAATGGCAGCTATTCGAATAACAAGGTTCTTCTTCTCCGAACGCCGTCTCGTTATTTTCAGCTGGCAGGAACGGAAAGCAGAGAGAGAAAGACTCAAGCAAAGAAAAAAAATTATATTTCTAGCGCCACCTATTACACTCCACCCCTCACCACCCCATCTCCCATTTCCCGCATAAAATGACGTCATCGCCTAGCAAGCTCACAAGGCCCATTTATCATTCAACACATTGCCAATGGGTCATATGTTGCGTCAAATTTACATTCATTTTACATTTATATAAATTCGCAACTGAATCCAAAACATACTTTCTTATCGCATTGATCCTCCCACTTTACCCTTGCACATGAAAGTGACGATCAAACTTGAGTCACTTTCATGTGTGAGCCGCTTAAATTTTATTTCCTTTCACTCACAAAAAGTAACTCGCGTCCTTACTGAGCAAGAAAAGCAAAAGGAAAATGGGAAGTAAAAGTCGTACCACTCTGTACGCAAGCGATTCGCATCACCTTGGCGCAGCCACTAACGGTACGGCGTTCATTGTGCTGAGCTCGCTCGGCGCAAAAAACCGCGAGCTCGCGAGTCGGAAGCCGCGAGCGCATTTACAAACTCTGCTTTGTTCCAGGGGTGAAGGGCCTCGCAGCCACTGCTTAAACATGCTGAAAAACTTCTGTCTACACACGTTCGCCGCGCCGACTGCGTTCATTAATTAGACGCCGGCGAGCCCGAAATCCCAAAGTTTGCTCTGAGGTCGTAATTTGTAACGAAGGCTTTTAGTGCACTATCTTGTACGGCGGCTGTTTGACGCGGGCACTCTGTCTGCGCGCTAGGTGAGCGAGTTATTTCACTAGGCGCGTGGTGGCCGAGCGTTCTTTCAGCGGCTAGAGCACTTGCAGAGGCATCGTGACGAGTTTCTTGTCATGATGGAGATCACTTCGTTACTCGAGCGCCTTCAGTGTTAATTGCAGACGCGGCTTATGTTCAAAACAAGGCGTGAGAGTTTCATATTAAAGAAGGGCAATCAAGGGAGGCATGAGAAGTCGAGTGGTTGACCAGATTTGATGTGAATCTTGATAAGGTGGCTAATTCATGGCGTCAAATTACTCTGAGGATGTTCTTTTTTTAGTTTTATTACGTGAAGGACATGAATCTTTCGCAGAAGGATGTAAAAAATATTGCTCCGCAAACAGTCAGGTCGAAAGATTCAAATCGAAGGCAGTTCACTAATCTCGCTAAGTGATGCTTTATGTGTAGCCTCCCAAGTTCCCATCAGCAGCAGCAAAAATACGCGCATGCAGATCGAACGAAGCTGTACCACCACGGCCAGAACTGACCATAACCAATGCATAGTCGAGAAATATGGTTAGCCTGTGGAACAAATGAACGAAGCGCAGTCGGAAGGGCGGAAGAGAATCCAGCGTAAATCTAATTTACCGCCCTGCTTCTAGAAAAAAAAATGTGCATAGGAAGCAGCCGCAAAGAAGTAAGCGAGGAATTCCCACCGGACCCAACGTTTGCAGTGTTTTCCCCGAGAGATGTACTCGTCGTCCACGTGTCGTCACAGCAGCACGAACGCCGGACCGGGCTTATTCGAGGCGCCTCACGTATTCGTCCAGCGCGTCCTCTCGCGTCGCCTAACGTAGTTAGAGCTGGCAAAAGAGATCTTTAGGCTTGGATAAACAAACACCTACACCGCGCAATACTCACGCTCCAGCGCATTGCCACGGGCGTCGGGCGTACACAGACGAACCGTTCTGCCTATCTTTCTCCCTCCTTCTCTAGCCCTATTCCATCGAGTTATGCATCACTCGCTGTGGCATCAACACCAGCGCCAGCGGCATGGGAGAGCGGTGAACTGGACATGTCCGTACGGACAGCATACACGCCCCCAGGAAAAAACTGTCGCGCGAACCTACTATACGGAAAGTGTGCTAGCTCTCGCATCCGAGTCAGCGACGCGTCGTGATCCGCGTGGCTTCGTGACGGGCTAGGAGGGTAGGAGGTTGGCATAGGCGCGCACATTTCCAACGCCAGGCAGCCTGGCTGGCTGCCTGACTGGCAAGCCATTTGGGACTCAGCCGGAGACGTTAATTGCGGATCCATCGGACACAGGCCCCCCCTCGACCAGTCTCCGTCCGCCGTGCACTAGGGGCCTCCACTTGCAATCGATTCGCCGTCCCAGCCACTGACGCGTGCGCCATTGGAAGGCCCTTCGCTCCCGCTCCTGTGTGGTCTGCTTCTCCCTCTTCACTCTCTACCTCATCTTATTCCCCTTCTTTCCATTCCTATCTTTTTGTCTTCGTTCTTTTCCCACTATGCTTGCCATCTTGCACAGACGCACACACCCACTCAGCTACAGTTCTCCCGGCCGTATGTATATAAAGAGAGTGAAGCGGGAGAAAAAGGGAGGGGAAGGCAGTCACCGCAGCGGGTATGGCTTTCCCGTCGAAGGTGTCGGCCAGCTCCCTTGTGGTATCGTCCTGCGGGGAGTTTTTCGCGAGAGCCTGCTGCTCGACCTCCTCCTGGAAATGGCCCCTGCGTTTGCCACAGAGAGGTCGTAAGAGGTCTGCCGAAAGGACCAATTTGGGACTGTCTCGAATTAGGAGTGATTAGCGCTCGACCCTCGCGCACCAGGCGAGCGGGGGAGGAGGGGTTACGAGACTGGGTGCATGGCAGTGACATGTATATGTGTGACAGAGAAAAGTTCTGCCGTAGAGGGAGGTGAAAGATAGAAATTTTTGTTTTGTACACTTGAAACTTTAAGGACAGCTTTAGCGTGAGTTGTCGAAAATCAGTGCACTAATCACAGTAACGGTTGTTAGGTTTGGCTAAACACGAAAATATTAATGTTTAAAAAAAGAAAGTTGTGTCAAGGCGTGTGAAAAAACAATTAGATATATTGCACATGAAGCTGTGCTCTCTTACTGTTACACGTGCTGCGGAAATGACAAATACGACGGTAAATGTTCCGGGTTGTTAATTTCTGCACATCAGCTAACCAGCCCCCGGGATGGCTCAGTGGTTGAGGCGCTGGGAGGCTGGCCCGAAAGACATGGGTTCGATCCCTGGCGTTCGCATATCTATGGACGCGCGTCTACTGTGTGATTTCAGCGCACATTAAAGAACCCCGAGTGTTCTACATTATCCGGAGTCCTTCACTACGGCGTCCCTCATAATCTGAGTCCCTTTGGGAGGTTATGTGAAACCAAACTGAAACCAAACTTCATTTACCTTTTTTTTTTTAAATTGAAAAACTTCCGCAGTGCGCGTTCGGTAAAGCCTTTACCCTTAATCAATTGTTCTCATTCTCTCATAATGACCAGACTAGCGAGGTGAATTTTTTATGCGAATGGGAAACTAACGTCACAGGCAGCGTTGCATTCTTATTCCTGTTAGCGCTGATGTTAGTTGAATACCAGGCTAGTTCAATACCAGCGCTGGAACCCGTAAGCTTGTGTGGACACAGACAGCTATATCAGCTTCAGCTGCCCATATTTGCAAGGAAACCTTCTGCATCCTGTCCAAATCCGACCCAAGCGACCAACAATCGCTGATCGAGCGGGCACGCCGGCTCGCGTCAGCCGTCAGGGTCCTAGACTGAGGACACTGCCCAAAATGAACGGCCATAACTGCCTGCGGTGAAGGAATGCGCACCCATTGCACATCAGTGATTCAGGTATGTGTGTCCACATCGCGAAGAAAATTTATATGCATTTCTGTCTCTCATTATAACCGCAGTAGTACCGTCGCTAGGCGTACACAGTGCGCGTACGCTAGCGCCTGTCGGAAAATGGAAGTAAGATTACATATATGAAAGCAAAGAAAAAGTATGAGCAGGTAGCTAAATAAAGGCTACCTGACGTGATCGGGAGAGACGGAATGGTAATTAAAGTTGTGTAAAATCAATACCTACTGCACCCAACATTTAAATTCCAGGTTTTGTACCGGGGGGGGGGGGGGGGGGGGGGGCAAATGCTACGCCAATATTATGTTTCTCCGATGGTAAAAATCTGGTAACCTTACAGTTAGACCTAACTTCATTTGCATGCATAGAGGTCAACACTGCAGCAAATAAGAGGAATTGTTAAAATAAAGCACTTCAGTAGCACATGCTACCTCTCTCGTCTCGTGCGCTCACTGGCACAAAGTGACAAAGTCATAGGCATTCAAATTCATTCGGCTTCGTGTCATTAGCAAAGAGTTGGCTGTCTCGGAGAAAAAGGCTGAGCGGATGCGCATAAGACAGGTTATGGACTGTTCTTTGGCAAATCATCAGGCTCCCTCTCCCCTCCCTCCGCTCATTTCAATGAAAATAGAGCCTGAATAGTCAACAAAAAATAAAACCCTGTCTTACGCATCAGTGCCGTCTCATTCGAAGTGCTAATTGATTATTCTCTAGGGGCTACAATTTTTTTTTTTTTTTTGCGCTGATGTTTTCTGCAAGGTATAGCGTCAGTAAGTAGGCAAGATATCACATTACCCCAATAACAGAGAGGTAAATGTCAACTCGAGCAGCCCCAAGGCACTCGGGGCAAACTTGTCGTCTCATCGAACACGGAAGAAGGTCCAATTCCAGGGCTCTGCGAATTAGAACTGATTAGGCTTTTTCGAGAGGGGGTTGGAATGGGCTCGCTGACACGTTGCTAACGAGGAGAGAGCCAACGGACGGTCACTTAGTCCTCGCCCGGTGTCGCCGAGAAGCCGGCCGACCATGAAGACGTAGTGCGGGATCTCTCCTCGAGACCCCAGGGCTCTTTACAAGGGCCATTACGGGAGGGTCCGGCCATGCATTATTTCCGCATTGCATGGACACCTCGTGATATCGGGTTGCTTAGCGGCGGCCGTACTGGTGGCCGTAATGCTGCGGAAAACAGCTACCGTGTAACTTTGGGCAGCGAATGACCGGGAAAATGTGGCCTCGAAGCTGCGCTGCCGGATAAACTTTCGCTGGCCTTTGTGTAAAAGTTAAACGCTCGCCGAAATTAAACGAGAGAATATATGTGCCTTGCTTTTGTTTTTGCGTGATTTGTGGGTGAGTAAACTCATATTACGAAACAAGCACTCGTCGCTCCTAAGCCCTTCGTTTCATGGTGTTTATGAAAAAAAAATAAAGAAGTAAGGCACGTCATAATTTTCATTCCGAGGGCCATGCACCTAATAAGTATTTATTTTTCTTCTATGCTGCCAAAATTCAACGCGTTTGTGTCAATCTACTCCGCCACATCTGGGTTGTAGCATCGGCCCCCAACGGTTGATTTAAGCCCTAAAGAGAACTCGCCCGGCTCCTCGCTATAAAATTTGGTGTCTGGTAATCAGAAAAGTATTCTGCTCTGTGTTCGCCTTCGTGGTGCATTCTGTTTCTCAGTTATCTTTTTTACATCTGCATCGTCACTCTACAATATTCGACTCAGGTTCGCGAGTAACCGGTGCAGTGCTAATAAACTGGGCGCTTTTTCCCACTCCTGCCACTTTGATGGACTTCACCCCTGTCACGCAGAAAGCTTTCAGGCCATTGTCACAGTTTAGAAGTCGCTCGTACGCGGAGCCTTCCTGACGCTATTAGGGACCAGAGGTTAGGCCGAATTAGTAGAGCTGTAATTAAGTCAGTGCTGCTGCTGGTTGGTCGGAGCCTTGGCTGCCGACTGACTCACTTTTCTGATTTACCATTGAAGCCTCGTCATTTAATCACTAATCGAATTTGCCAATAAGCTGGTTTCTGAATAGACCCCTTGATAGTCAACAAGATTCGCGCTGCTGCGTTTATCCTGTGTTGCTAATTCAATGCTCGTTTTATAAAGCGATGTCACAGGCTTAGAGTTTCGCACGTGACGTCATTAACGTTTCTTCCGCAACGCTCCAATCGCAAATTCTGCCCCAATCTTCGAAAGTTACTTCACTTGAGCTTACGTCGTTTTTTAGAGTGCCTGCAGATGCATTTGGAAATGTATGATGTTCTACTCGCGATAACCTTATCTCTGTGCGCAAGGTAAGAATATGGCCGTTAAACAGCAAGCATTGGACGGCAGCTTCTTGCTTGTAATAAAAGGACTAGCTTGTTGCTTGAACTTGAAACATAAGTGCTCCAACATCGATCCGTCTATGACAAAATCCCATCAGATTTCGATGGAGGCGAAATTCTAGAGGCCCATGTACTGTGCGATATCAGTGCACGTTGAAGAACCCCAGGCGGTCGAAATTTCCGAAGCCCTTCACTACGGCCTCCCTCATAGCAGAGTCGCTTTGGCACGTTTAATCTCATAACCAAACCAAACCAACCATCAGTACCATGCCGGTTTCTTTATTACCCCCATGGCTTTACTCCACGCTATTTTCTTGTTTCCTGACCGTTTATCAGCGGACAAGTTGGTAACCATTCATGATGGGTTTCAACGCGCGACAAGACGGAGAAGAAAAGAACACAGCGGACTTCGTGAAGCTTAATTCTTTTCCAAGTCAGTGACTAAGCGACTTGTGTTCTGTCATGTTGAGAATAGTACCTCCGTAGTTTCCTGCAGTAATCCCAAGCTAACTGGAAAGACACTCACGCGGAACTTCCTCAAGGATGCATAGAACAAAGAAATCCTTTTAATTTTTTTTTCATCCTCATGCCTTTCACTTCTACTTTCCACTTCTATGACAATGCTCAGTATGACAATGCTCAGACTTCACCGTGATAAGAAACTCCGATAAGACGCATCCGACGCTAAAAATCTGGAAAGTAGTAAAGCCGTTCTTCGTTGTCCTGCGCAATCCTTGAAGGACGAGAGAAGAAAAAAAGAAACGCAGAATTGAGAGGACGCTGAAGAAATCGAAAACGAGGCAACGTCCGGCTCTCTCCACGGTCCATCCGTGCAGCCCAAAACTCGGCCGCGTCCGTTGTACTCCCCTTGCCTCACATTGTGGCGACGCGCTAAATTTGCTCCGGGCAAAGACTCTGTAATCGCGGTTCCGATGATCTTTGACTCTGGAGGACCGTTTATCTTTGCCCGGGGAAAAAAAAAAAAAAAAGAATGCTCTTCCGGCCGCGCCACTGCATCTCCCGCTCCATTCAACCCTCTTCTCCTCCTTGCGAGAAAAGAAGCACACGCCATTAAGAAATCGAAGAACCCGCGCGCGCTCCCGGCTCGGCTGGAGCCTCGATTAGCTTCGCATGAAGCTTCTCGAGGGGTTGCTTTCGTAAAACTCCTTCTTTTCTCTTCTTTTGTATTTCTCTCTCTACTGCGGCCTGAGGCATTACGTTTTTTTTTTTCTTCTTCCTTCCGCCTCATATTTATATTTGGCGACGAGACTTCCTAAGCACTTTAACGTTTGGGCTACGCGGAGCATTGGAACCCGCCTCGATCGCGGAGTTCCTTTTGTCTTGGGGCGCCGTTCTCGTACGAGATTTGCTCCCTCCTGGATTTGCCCGCTGAGTGCTCCCAGTGCTCTCTGTGCGGGGAGGCGGGAGCGGCTCTGGAACCACGGCAAAGAGCAACGCGAGCGCCCCCGCGTGAGCTGCGAGGCAAACACAGATTTTTCGCCCTACGGCAATGCCGTTATGCCATTGCTTATCGAGGAAAAAAATAACTTTGAGAAGAAGATTACGAAATCCTTCCGACCATGCGCTCTGCTAATGCCCCCGTTGCACACGACCGCCATCCTTGCCTCGCAGGCCCGAATCTACGGGTATACGAAATCGGTAGAGCCTGAGCGCTAACCTGGTCGTGTTGAACAAAGACCGGCTGCATTCTAGGAACGTATTGGAGCGTGCAAAGAGCATTAAGGACTTTCTTTCATTCAGATTAAGTCTAAAGTAGTGTAGAGGGCACATCGCTTATGCTGAAAGGCACGATTTTGCCGATGGTGCCGGCACCCAGGCGAACATTTAGGGCCCTTTAGCTATGACTGAAACGAAAAATTTATTACGCAACCGTGAAAGCTGAGCGCTTTGAAAAGGATTAATTTGACAAAAGCTGGGTGAGGACCGGCGTTACGTAGATATAATCACATAGGCCTCGACATATGCAGCCATATTCGCTCACTCAGCAACTCCGGTATCAGCTGCAGACCTGTCGGTAAGGAAGCAGTAAAAGCTTCAGAGAACAGGCTGCCGGAATTACGTATTTTGGTGTTCCAAGAATTGCAATGCTCGTTAAAAATCCAGTATGGTCGTAACGGTGATACATTTGCAAGCCGATGTGTCATCGGCGTTTTATGAGGCCAATATGTAACCACTTATACATCGCGCCACTCCCTCGAAATACTGAACGTGCGATCTATTTTCGACGTCAGCCCGGCGCGACCTCTATTGGCGGAGTGAGGAGCATTAACTCCCGAGCCCGCCCTATGAGCACCTGCCACCGGAGTTGATGCCTGGCTCCTACCGTCATTTCCAAATGTCGCGTGTATCGACAGATCTCATCTGTACGAAATCCTATTTCTTTTCTGTGCTCGCGGCCTTCACGGTGATAAGATGCATGCCTAGGTTTGAATGAACCTGTTACGCACATATATCAGTGGACACAGTCGTGACAACAAAGCTTGGCAGTGGAACTCAGCAATCCTAGAAGCACCTGTGGAGAGTTCCCAATTTTAAAATAAGATCTTCCGCCGATTTTGCTTAGTTTCTGCGCATTCCCTGCTTGCAGTGAAATTTGTGACACCACATACAGCTTCTATTAAATTTCTATGACCACAAAAGTTTTCGGAGCATAAAGGTCATGAAAAAAAAAAAGATGTATTCTTGACAATCCCAAGCATGCAACCACAAACTGAACCGTGTGCTGTGTACTTCTCTGCGCGACCTGCACAGTGCACCTCTTGATTGAAAATCCTGCCTCCCAGGAGCGAAACAAAATGCACTTCTTTCATAGCTTCTTTATTGAGAAAGGTTCTACAAGCATCTTTTGTACATGAAATTAATTGGCTCTCTCATTAACGCTTTGAAATCCAACCAGTCTATTCATAACCAGCAGCTAAACCAATATAATCTAACTTTAATACCTCAGAGACAGATCAAAAAGCTCTTTGGCGGCAAAGTGCTCCTGGCTATTGCAAACCGTGTCACCCAGCTTAGGATTTCGCCGTGGTTGTCGAAATCATTGCTTGCGACAGAACTGGGTGAAGCGAGGAATAATAGAATATTCAACTCTTGCTTCATGCATGTTCGGCACGTGTTTCAGAAATGAGTTGAAATGGGCTTTGGTTCATAAAAAATGAAGACTACTGAAACGAGCTATGTCGTGGTGCGTTGTATGTCGATTCGTTCGGAGATAGATGTATGACATGCATTCAAGAACTGGCATTAGCCTTTCTGGTTGGCACATGCTGATGGAGACTAGTGAACAGCGCTGACAGACGGATGGAAAAGAAGAACACAGCGCATGTGTGTCTGTTCGTTTCATCCGTTCAGTCCGTCGGCGCTGTTCAGTCGTTTCCAGTAACGTGCGTAATTGCGAAGTAACTTTCTAGTTTTGCTCTTTTTATGTTTGCTTTCCATGCAACGTCTGTGCCTTGCGCATGTTTTTTCGTTGTTCCCTTTATGTGACGTAAATGCCGGTTTGAACCGAATTCTGGCTCAAGTTCTTAGCTCAGTGTAATGTATTTTATATTTTCCATTTTTGGTTCGCCTGCCCGTTTCTTTAACTTCACAACATGTCTATGCTTCCCATGCAAGATGCGAGAAGCGCAAAGTATCGTATATTGTTCTTTACTGCCAAAATCAATGTCTAACTGCGACTCCTCTGAAACCATGCGTTCCGTTAGGCCTACGCGTTAGGCCTAAAAGAATTAAAACGCCTACGTGCTATGTGTGTTAGGCCTAGAAACGTTTGGTGTGATCGGCAGTGATGTTCTCATCGAAGAGTTGTCGAAACGACTTCGCGACAAGGTGCAACCTGGCTTTTGTATATGTGAACAGGAAGCCCTATTCAAAAGGAATTTCTCGTGAGACACTCTGATCTTAATGGTTACAGATACGCCTGCTGTGTCATGAGCTTTCTCAATTGGTTACACCACACAGGCGTCAGTGAAGAACTAACTTATCAAAGGCAAGCTTAATGAGACCATCCTCTTTGTTTCCACGCAGTAAAATCCAGGTTCTCCTCAACTTTAACGCAGGCAGTCAGGGTAGTCTGCATAACGTCACTAGGGTGCTTTGTCTAATGACTTTAGGAAACGTTCTCGGTGGCTGATCGTTTAGCCGTTCGATACAAGTGGGATAGACCTACAGTTTTCCGGTTACGCGCTTATTACTGCGCGCAACTCTAACCACTGGAAGGACAGACAGAAAACTAAGACAAAAATGTACTTAAAATGTTTACAAAAACAATTCAGCGTCTAGTATCCTCTCTTTTCAAGATACTGTACCGTCACTTGACGCAGAAACAAGGCCAGAAAGAGAGAAATAATGGCCTTGAAGTTACACCGGGTGGCAATCAGGATTCTTAGTGGCATGAAGCAGAAGCTTCAAACACTTTGTGCCGCTCAAGAAGCGCCATAAATGCATGACAACTTGACAACAATAGAGTGAAGGCTATGAGCGTGTGGCGACTGCTTTCATACCACCGTGGTTGCCTCGAGAGAGTGCGGAAACAGAAGAGGCTGCCGCTTCGCGCTACTAGATTTTACTCCACCTAGCGGTAGTTGTCATAAGTAAATCAAGGGGTTGTACGCGTTGCAATGCTGGTGGTGCCTGGCAGTAACTGCCACGATTAATTTCACGGAGCATTCTTTTAGAGTACAGCTCTTAGGCGCCCATTTCTGCGGTTCACGGCGTCTCCGTCGACGTCGCCGTTATCCGTTGTAACCAGCAGTGGACACCCTTCAAGCTGCGAAAGCAATGGAGCTGGAGCTTGGAAAGGAGAAAGTAAAAGCGCAACCTCCTCCCCTCCTTAGCAACCGGTGCGCTAGTGGGGGGGCGCAGCTGTGCATAGCAACCGTGAAGTCACAAAGTAGCGGTAGAACGAGCGCGCATGTCGGCGGTGGCAGCTACACCGCTGCTCCTTCGCCAGACGTTTCGTTGCAGTCGAGTGAGTGACACGCATGGCTCCGCAAAATTCGCATTAGGAAGTAACGTAATCGTCGGCAATTTTTTTTCTTTAGCGAGCGGCGTGACTGTGAGAACTTACCGAAATCTGCCATAACCACACTGAAGTAAAAGAAAAATCATTCACCACCTACGAGCTTACACCCCCCCCCCCCCCCCCCACCCTCCACCTTCGGCTTACCGCGGCCGCCAGCCTCCAGTGCGCACGTGCAGATGCTTCCATCTGCGCATGCGCACCAGCGGCCGCGGTAAGCGACACACAGTGCACAAAATGGCAAATCTACTATTTACATTAGATATTATATTTTTACACTTGCAGTATTAATAGTTTTTATTTTACATCCGTCATATTATTTGCAGTTACAGTATTATTGTTTTGATTTGTACTATTCTGTTAGTTCTATCATAATTGCAGTATTATGTACTAATTGTATTATTTTGCATTAGTTATATTATCTTACATTTACAGTATTGTCGTTTTCATTTATAGCAGTTTACAGTTGTGTTATGAATTGTTCTGTTTCCGCAGTGGAGTCGTACGCCGCGGTTATCAACGACTCAGGTTGAAGTCATGAAATTAAGAGATGGCGAAAGCACCAGCTAAACAATAGCCTTCCTTACTTCTTTGCAAGTACAAAAAACTTCAGAAGTAATTCAGTTGCTATGAACTGAAACGATCGAAGTCATGAAGTCCAATGTGCAGGAGTCAACGCTACTAACAGTAGAGTATCTTTTAGTACTTGTGAAGCAAAAGTAAGAGATGAAGTCAGGGTCAGCAACTTCATGCCAAGCAAGAGTTCCCAGATACACGTGCTTTTTTGGAAAGGCGCAATCAAGTGCACATACGACCCGTACCGCTCGAAGAGTACACTATAGTAAGAAAGAACAAGCAGACAGTTCTTATTGTGACAACTGGGGCTCAATTAAGATGTACTTAACGAACGTACGCACTATGAACAATGCATGGAGTCCGTCGCCCGAGTGCCACTCACAATGGATTCTATATTAGGTCTTTTAGGCTGCTACATACAGCAGCGACGTGCAATAATATTCTTATTTGCCTATTTAGACGCTATTAGTGTCTTAGACAAACTCAAAATTGCCCGAACACTTGATTACCCCGCTGTACATGCGCAGAACTTGAGTTCGGCCTCATCCAAAGAAGCCATCATGCAGTGAACTACTGCGTTCCAACCCTCTTCAATGACCGCATTCTTTTCCACCACCCATCTTCCATCTTTACTCCCCTATTCTCTCCCCTACGCCGAGTAGCCTGTCAGCGAATATTCACACCGGCTAAAATCTCTGTTTTTCATTAAAGAGCTCTCTCTCTCTCTCTCTCTCTGTCTCTCTCACTGTAGCAGGATGCAACTAGAAAACGAAGCTGCAAATACTCCTCAAAGGAAGCCCTTCAACCACTGGCCCTGACCTTTTGTCATGACACCACGGTCAACCCCCAACCAGGCGCCGCGCGCTTAACGGCCCCGTGACGATAATAGCTGGATGTCATTGGTTGGAGAGCTTCCTTCGAGGATCATTTGCCGCTTATTTTTGTCGCTTCATTCAAGAATTTTATTCAGCTATAGCAGAGCTTTGTTTTCCCGCCAACGAACTTATCGAGAAGAGGCCATGTCAGGGATGAGGACTTACGTGCAAAAACAGGTGTGTCAGTCATGTGTGGCTATTGTCTCTTTTTGTTACTACGAAGCGCGTCGGCTTACATTCCATACCCACATCTCCTGCCTTTTTCTCAGTGGCTCTTTGAGCGCGCCTGAGAAAAAGGCCAGGGATTGTATCCAAACAGAGCCTAACTGACTTCATTTTTTTTTACTTCGTTAGCAGCATGAGTGCCACACTGTTAAAACGAGGGTGTGTGTCTTTGCGTGGCCGCCGAGTGAAGCCTCTGGCGCCTGCGGTGAGCCGAGCGCAGAAAGCGTCCCCCGACTAGAAACAAGAGGGAAAATCTGCATCGGCGGAGGCGTATAGACCAGATTTTTGAGCCTCTCCTGGGCGCGGCCATTTTGCACCGACTGGCGCGCCGCGGTGCGGGCGTTTCTTTGGGGACTGCGGGGCTGCGGCAGTTCCGCGGCCGCGCCTGCATATAGCCGCGTTTCGGGCGCTAAAAAAACATTGTCGAGCATACTTCCGCTGCGTGGCTGTGTTGCAGGAAGTATTTACGTTATCAAAGCGATAACATTGACGCGTTTTAATGACATTTAGTTTGACATTCAGGTTAATTGTGCCGGCGCTTAGAACGCGCTCGTGCTTATATCGAATTCCGTCTTGGTGCTCCACCGCTAAGAAACTTCTTATTCAATATCAAGAATTAGGTGTGCGGCTAGTATGCAGTTCCAATTCCCATGCACTCTTATTCCTTCCTGCCGGCCATAAAGCCCCCCCCCCCCCCCCTTCCACAAACGGCTTTCTTGTCGCCGCGCCAGTTTATCAACAAATTACCGCTGTGAGCTCAACTGAGTTGCAGCGCCAACAGAAAACAAATTTTGTCATGGTTTATGCAACCTGGTGCATAAAAACGTACTTTCGCTTAAAAAAGCTTGAATAGATATGAGCAGCTAATCCAGCTTTCACTAATTCTGAGGTCCGAAGTCGCGTTATGTTATTCAGGAGCTCTCGCCGCGTGTGAGAGCGTTGCGTAGGCGTTTGGCTAAGTGTGGAAAATGTAATGAAATCGCGCATATTTTCCTATGAATAATGTAGATACCGCACCGCTGCGGTGTCTCAGTGGTTACGGCTCTCTGCTCTGGCCCAAAAGACGCGGGTTCGATCCCGGCCGCGGCGGCCGAATTTCGAAGGAGGCGAAATTCTAGAGGCGCGTGTACTGTGCGATGTCAGTGCACGTTAAAGAACCCCAGGTGGTCGAAATTTCCGGAGCCCTTCACTACGGCGTCCCTCATAGCCTGAGTCGCTTTGGAACGTAAAACCTTAATAAACCAAACCAAGCTAAGGTAGATACCAACAGGAGAAAGATACTATAGATAAACCTTTACCCCCCAGATACCTCTGACATGTGTGCGGAAAAAGCAGCTGAAATCGGTAGCGGTCGTGCTTACAATCCTGTGCATGAAATGTTCTGAATGGGAACAAGAGCAAGCTCAGCGCAAGGATGCTGAACACGTACTGGTGATCGAAAACACGCGCTCCGTCGGGACAACCTTCAGTCTGCAGCTCGCCTATCCAGTTACTACTCCACTGAGTCAAGTCAATAGATCTACATTCTAATGTATAATATTATCATAGATGATATCGCACGTAAAAGGCGACAACAAACGACACGACAGCGCAGAAATCTGCTTCGAAGTGCCGGTTTCCAGTCCGTACACTACCTGGTCGACTACCCTCGGATGTCACGTTAACGAGTAACTGCGCACAAGATAACCGCAGCACTGTCTGGAAGAGGGCAAATGTGATTAGTGACGCACAGCACACACCCTCATACGTTAGCTGATGGAGCACAAAACGGCAGAAGCGAACATGTAAACATGCGTTCTATGCGTGGCGCCGGCGCGACCCGCAGTCCCTCGGGCCGCGCGCGCCGACAGATGGCGACTGGCGTCGAGAGTAGGCGCGCGTCCGCAGCCTGCGTGCGAGGGTAAAAAAATCTGGTCTATAGACCAGATTTTTGAGCCTCTCCTGGGCGCGGCCATTTTGCACCGACTGGCGCGCCGCGGTGCGGGCGTTTCATTGGGGACTGCGGGGCTGCGGCAGTTCCGCGGCCGCGCCTGCATATAGCCGCGCTTCGGGCGCTAAAAAAACATTGTCGAGCATACTTCCGCTGCGTGGCTGTGTTGCAGGAAGTATTTACGTTATCAAAGCGATAACATTGACGCGTTTTAATGACATTTAGTTTGACATTCAGGTTAATTGTGCCGGCGCTTAGAACGCGCTCGTGCTTATATCGAATTCCGTCTTGGTGCTCCACCGCAAAGAAACTTTTTATTCAATATCAAGAATTAGGTGTGCGGCTAGTATGCAGTTCCAATTCCCATGCACTCTTATTCCTTCCTGCCGGCCATAAAGCCCCCCCCCCCCCACTTCCACAAACGGCTTTCTTGTCGCCGCGCCAGTTTATCAACAAATTACCGCTGTGAGCTCAACTGAGTCGCAGCGCCAACAGAAAACAAATTTTGTCATGGTTTATGCAACCTTGTGCATAAAAACGCACTTTCGCTTAATTTATAAAAGCTTGAATAGATATGAGCAGCTAATCCAGCTTTCACTAATTCTGAGGTCCGAAGTCGCGGTATGTTATTCAGGAGCTCTCGCCGCGTGTGAGAGCGTTGCGTAGGCGTTTGGCTAAGTGTGGAAAATGTAATGAAATCGCGCATATTTTCCTATGAATAATGTAGACACCGCACCGCTGCGGTGGCTCAGTGGTTACGGCTCTCTGCTCTGGCCCAAAAGACGCGGGTTCGATCCCGGCCGCGGCGGCCGAATTTCGAAGGAGGCGAAATTCTAGAGGCCCGTGTACTGTGCGATGTCAGTGCACGTTAAAGAACCCCAGGTGGTCGAAATTTCCGGAGCCCTTCACTACGGCGTCCCTCATAGCCTGAGTCGCTTTGGAACGTAAAACCTTAATAAACCAAACCAAGCTAAGGTAGATACCAACAGCAGAAAGATAATATAGATAAACCTTTACCCCCCAGATACCTCTGACATGTGTGCGGAAAAAGCAGCTGGATTCGGTAGCGGTCGTGCTTACAATCCTGTGCATGAAATGTGTTTAATGGGAACAAGAGCAAGCTCAGCGCAAGGATGCCGAACACGTACTAGTGATCGAAAACACGCGCTCCGTCGGGACAACCTTCAGTCTGCAGCTCGCCTATCCAGTTACTATTCCACTGAGTCAAAACAATAGATCTATATTCTGATGCATAAAATTATCATAGATGATATCGCACATAAAAGGCGACAACAAACGACACGACAGCGCAGAAATCTGCTTCGAAGTGCCGGTTTCCAGTCGGTACACTACCTGGTCGACTACCCTCGGATGTCACGTTAACGAGTAACTGCGCACAAGATAACCGCAGCACTGTCTGGAAGAGGGCAAATGTGAGTAGTGACGCACAGCACACACCCTCATACGTTAGCTGATGGAGCACAAAACAGCAGAAGCGAACACGTAAACATGCGTTCCATGCGCGGCGCCGGCGCGACCCGCAGTCCCTCGGGCCGCGCGCGCCGACAGATGGCGACTGGCGTAGAGAGTAGGCGCGCGTCCGCAGCCTGCGTGCGAGGGTAAAAAAATCTGGTCTATAAGCGGGCGCATCGACGACCCCAAGCGAGCGATGAGTGCAGAAAGAGGGAAAGGGGTGCCGAACGCGAGCGCGCGTCATCAGCTGATCCAACGGAGCGCGCCCAGTAAGGCGAAATGTGTATAATGCAACGAACTTGAAAGCATATGGAAATGATCATCGGGTCATAAAGCCAGGCAATGAAAGCTATGTGCGATCGCAATAAATATAAAGGTTAAAATCATTAGTGAACCATAAAAGCCAGCCAAAGTAAAGCAACAAATTTGGCGCAACTTTTAGGCAAAGGGATGCGGCAAGAGAAAAGCATTAGAAGCGAAGGCGTCAAAAAGATCACATAAAATTGAAAGTCGTCATTCTAAAAGCGCATTCTGCTTACTCAGTTCATTGCATCAGAGCGTGTGAGCGTCTGGCAAATTTTTGATGCTTCATCCCACTGGCATCGCGTGATGTCGCAGAAAACATCGGGCGATGTCGCAGAAACTGGAAATGGCGTTCTGGTTTGGTTTGGTTTGGTTTATGGGGTTTAACGTCCCAAAGCGACTAAGGCTATGAGAGACGCCGTAGTGGAGGGCTCCGGAAATTTCGACCACCTGGGGTTCTTTAACGTGCACTGACATCGCACAGTACACGAGCCTCTCGAATTTCTCCTCCAAAGAAATTCCAGCCGCCGCGGCCGGGATCGAACCCGCGTCTTTTGGGTAAGTAGCCGAGCACCATAACCACTGAGCCACCGCGGCGGCGGCAAATGGCGTTCTGTATTCAGCGGTTGAATGCACGAGGCTTCACACAAGCGATACAGGTGTGAAATAGATCGACGCCTTGGGTCCCGATTACTGGCTTTCCCAGATTGACCGCCACCTCCAAACCCACCTATTTATGAAACCATAAAATGCATAGTAAAATGTTATGTAATAGAAGTTACATATGTTGACTACTATACAAAAAATTTCAAATAATTACGATTCATAGCAATAAGAATGAATAGAGCAGATGAGTGAGGATATCGCTCGTTGATAGGTGCGGTATGTGGTTTTTCAAGCATGACGCACAAAGGCGGAACTGGCTCTAGTCAATACCCGCGAACACCACTTTCAGGGGTGCTATCTCACCAATCCGGGTCATTCCTCCTTGGGCTCCATCGTACCTCCTATCCCGCTGAGAGCTCCTCCTTGGGTTTGCTCCTCATCTTTTTCAAGGCTTCAACTAAATCCATAAACAGCTCAATCCATAAGAAATTCAAATGGCAGTGACGCTTGTACAGTTCGCGCGGCCAGGCCTCTGGATATTCTTGTCGCTGGGCTTTTCCAGTGCTGGGCCTTTGTTTCCGGAATAGCACGTTTTATAAATCGAAAGGTCTCTGATCGGAAAGAGTAGCTACACTGCACAGAAGTCGTAATGAACATGACAGTGAGAGCCATAGTAAAAGGGCCTAGTCAACGGATGGTCATCGTGCTTTCTGTTTTAGGCATGGTGAGATCGTAGGTGGATCGAAGCCAAGGCGTATTTAAGCAGGTTGTTATTGCTGTTGTTCAGCTAATGATAGATGGCACATACAACTTTGAGGGATCGGCCGAGAGTCGGGGGGCATCGGTAGCTATTGAGCTGCACATACACGCGGAAAAATAAAAGAAAAAAAGGTGGATGTCAGTAGACGCAGGACTTCATCATCTTTGGGTCCTATTTCAAATAATGGATGGGCTAAAGGAAAAAAGAAACATTGAAACAAATAAATTTATTAACAGTGAAAAAGTAAAGACAGATTTGGTAATAGTGAAAAATTTAGAAAGGCAGCCGGCGTGATTCCAGCAAGTAATTCTTCCAGTCCCAGAGGTGCCGTACGTGGGCGTGCGTGTGCTTATATCTTATCCCTCTTTGGCATTGATTGACTGATTGAAAATTTTATTTAAAGAATGGTAATTCTAAAAGTCTTGGGTAGTCCGCCTATTCCGGCATCCCATTGGCCTTGCTCTGCTGCGTGGGCCCTGCCAACCAGTCCTCGTTGCTCATCGGGGGTCCTCACTTTACAGATTGGCCTCCCACTGCTCCAAGTCGGGATTACGAAGTATCTCAACAGCGGAATTGAAATGGCATGTCCGCACGCTGTGAAAAGCCGTAGCTATTTCTGCACAGCGTGGGCATTGCAGTTTGTACAGTAAGCGGTACCACTGATGGAGTTTTAGTGTTACGAGAGTGTCTGTTTGTAGTCGGTGAAGGGTGTGTGCTTCCGCCTTGTGTAGGGTTCCGTGAGGTTTGGGGTATGTCTATCTGGCCTGTATGTTGGCCTATAGGCTTTCGGCGAAGCTTATTATGGGCTGTGTAACGTGTTCCTCTGCCTCTTCGCCGGCGCTGGAGCTTGCCATGGGAGCTACTATAGGTTTACTGGTTGGTCTAGCGAAAGAGGAAGCTTCTCCCGGCCATACACGCCACACTCTGTTCCCTACTCTCATGTAACCTTCCTCCTTTCGCTTCCCCTCTCTTGTTATTACGGTCACAACATCGCCACCGACGCTCAACCCAGGAACGGGTACCTAACAGCTGCAATGTAAAACTGCTGGTGAAATCCCTCACGGGGTCATAATTTAGCCCTGGGCAGCTACCTTAAGCCATGCGAATTGGAACACGCCTCTTAAAAGTGAGCCAGAGGCTCACACCTTCTAGTCATTTCGCTTTCTATTGCAATGGCTCTGCTTAGACCTAGCCACGCTGCACCCATGTCCCACGCATTCAACACAACCTTTTTTAAAATGAATGAATGAATGAATGAATGAATGAATGAATGAATGAATGAATGAATGAATGAATGAATGAATGAATGAATGAATGAATGAATGAATGAATGAATGAATGAATGAATGAATGAATGAATGAATGAATGAATGAAAATTTTTAGTTACGACGTAGACGCGACAGCGTCAGATAGGCGCGGACATAGAGAAAAAAAAACGGCTTGATCAAGTGGAGAACATTGCACTCCCGTCATCAGAAATTGTGCCAGTCTGGTTGCCTACTACCCTCCGTCTTCGCCCAGTGCGCGTTGAAAATTTTACTCAGTGCTTCGTAAGAATCTTGCCCATCTTTCCGTCTCCGTGTGAAAGCTCTGTATGTTATATTGGTTTGGTTTTATGAGGTTTAACGTCCCAAAGCGACTCAGGCTATGAGAGACGCCGTAGTGGAGGGCTCCGGAAATTTCGACCACCTGGGGTTCTTTAACGTGCACTGACATCGCACAGTACACGGGCCTCTAGAATTTCTCCTCCTACGAAATTCAACCGCCCCGGCCGGGATCGAACCCGCGTCTTTCGGGTCAGCAGCCGAGCACCATAACCACTGAGCCACCGCGGCGGCTCAGTATGCTATATCGTCAGCGTTGGCCGATTTCTTTGCCAAACGGTATCCAGGTGAAAAAATTGAGGCCCGCGTTCGCTAAGGCTACAAGTCTGAGAAAATTTCACAGCCTACATTTTCTGATAACTTTATTTCTTGCGTCTCCCTCGCTTTCCTTCTCGCTATCTCTCCCTATCTCTCGCTTATATTTTGCGGAGAATCATAGGGCGCAAATTCTTTTTCCGTTCCATTTTACTTAACAATGGCTCCTGTTGGAAAGGAAGCTATTCATTTACATTTTATTTCGTACAAAGGTGCCTAAATAAAGTGAAAAATCGGCAAAAAATGTCTTATGCGTGTTCTCGGCAGTTCCTTGCCATTAGCTAATGGGTAACGTTAGCTGACCGCTGTAATAAATGTTCCATCGTCTCAGGTTTCTTTAGCGACCAATCAGTAAAATAACTAGCATAGTAAGGGTACAGCTCTAATCATACCTCTGCAGTTTTGATCATATACTGTATTATCCGATTTCTTCGAAGCACCCGCCTTCAGGACATCTGTAGAAATGTCTCTGTATATGTAAGACTCCAAAAAAAATGTGCATAACAAATAATAAACAGTCGTCTTTCATAGACTTCACCGCCGAAGAAACTGAAAACAGATGAGCTTGGAAGAGAGAAAAATAGAAAGCGTAGGTGAAAATCAGGCGGAAATCTAGATGCGAAAGAGCAAATACAAAGAGGGGGCGAGGAACTGAGAAAAAGAGAAAGAGCAGCACAAAAGAACAAAAAGAAAAGAAACTTTGAAGAAAGTGCGATGAACACACACTCTGGAGGCAGACAAGAAAGCAGGCGCTTTTCATTTTAGCAAACTCGTTTCTTTGTCGACTGTAGGGGTTCCCTAGAACGGCCTCACTGCCTTTGAGGGGAAGCCAATGCAAATTGCCTGAGAGAGTAGAGACTAATCGGAGACATCGTCTTGAAGAATCTTTGCAAGGTCCAATCCCTATACAAAATTAAGAACTGCTATGCGGAGCAAATTATGGCAGGATACCCCAGATTAGATCGATATTGTTCAGATGAGGTAAAAACGCCCTCCATAAAAAAAAAAAAATCCTCAACACGCAGTAAAAGCTGTTCTGTAATCGTTGTCGTTAGTCTTGATCCTTGATTTAACACCGCGGAATACTCTCCCGTCTGGAGTAGTTAGCGGTCGAGCTCGCCAATTGTTGACCGTTAGTGACTCGTAGTGATAAAGCCACTAATTTGCTGGCTAAAGCAACAAGAGGCTAGCTTGGCGAAAATATTTGTGACGGAGTTCATGTCTTACAAACAATGGTGTTCAATTTTGATTGTCCAAATCAGGAATGGGCATCATAGCATTATATAAACCCACTACGGAGACTTAAGGTTGCAACCACGATGAGCCCTGTTCTTTTCCAAGCCAAAATATTTTGAATGAGTAATCGCTTGACTAACACTTGGCTTTGAGAACAGTATTGTACTAGTGTCGCTTCACTAAATGTACAAACCTGCAATATTTTGATGATAATCTAGCAGCGTGTGCCAAGGAGGAGGAGGAGGTAGAAGAAAAAAGGCAGGGAGGTTAACCGAAAGAATAATCGGTTTGCTACCCTACACGGGGTAAAGGGATGGGGAGATAAAAAAATAAAAGAGAAAGGAGAGTAGCAGAAAATTGAAGTCACTCTAAAAAGTCAGCGTTCGTTAAAGTCACAGCCTATCGTGCAGGCCAGAAGTTCGCAAGAAGCGGAGCAGTGCCTTGGAGGCCTTCACCGCCAACGATCGCCGCGGCCAGTGGCCGAGCGTGAGCAAATCAACACCTGTATCATTGTGACGTGAGACTGGCGTTTACGGCGAGGTTGCGCGCATGCGCCGTTGTTGCAAGCTGAGCATCGGTGATGAGACGCGAGAGCGTCCATCTTAACAGACTTGGAGCACAAATTGCGCTGGTTGGCCTCGTCTCCACACCCGCCACAAACGTTAATGAGGTATCAATTCCCACTGATAACCGGTAATGATTATTCCCTCGGCACCCACCATCCTGCACACTCACTTAGCTGAACGCCTACGCTTAATCGCTGCCTTTGTGGGCTGCTAGATGCTGCTGCTCCTACAGCTGGTTACGCGGACCGGGATCCTCGAATAACTTCGAGGTTTGTACCGCATTTTACAAACGAGGTTTGTACCGAGGTTTGTACCGAGGTTGGTACAGGTACCGAGGTTTGTACCGAGGTTTGTACAGCATTAGGACGGCCATGAATGCGAAAACTGTCTTGCGTTGGCCTCGACGTCTGTATAAGGCCTGCACCTGCCAGCCATGGCAGGAGGCGAGTTGTCTTTAGGGGTTTCTCTCTCTCTTCTTTCAGGGGAGAGGAGGCAGAGGCCAGAATGAGAATGACTGAGCAACGATGAAAAATAAAGCGTTTACAATCTCAGTGGATTAAGAACGAAATCAAAATTTGAATGGAACAGAATTTGAATATGATAAGAATGGAATATATTCCGAGTTGGAATAGAATCAGAACTAGAATATATTCGGAATTGCATTATAGAATGAGAACTGAAATATATTGGTACATGAAAGACAAGGGAATCAACATTGCACTAGAATCTGAATTGGAAACAATCAGAATCATATCAATACAATTGATCGCCCCTAAATTTATTAAGCCTTGGCCCGTGTAACATTGGTTTATTTACGTTTAAAGAGGCAGACCTAGTTTAATACCGGGTTAAAATGACTGTTTTAGGAGCCCGAAAACCATGAGCATGACAGAACATTCGTAGCGCGGAATGTAGTCACCCTAGTATCTAAGCTTAATTTTTTCGTGTCGCTCTTTTCCCTGCCCAAGGAAAAACAGTGGTCTTACCCTGCCTTGATAACATAGGCGGTGAGCCTGTGACGTCAGGGCTAAAAGCCCTCAGAGGTATCTGGTATCAATGGTAAAGCGGCAAACAAAAGGTAAGAAAAAAAACGCTACAAAGTACGCCCCAGCACCGATATGCTTAGTAGCTGGGCTCTAGTAAGCTTAGAGTTCAGTGCGTTCTGTCAACACTTCTGAAGGACGCGATAATAAATTACTGTGAAACGCAGAAGGAGCTGTCAGAGGTAAAAATCTTGGAAATTTGAATGTCGTCAAGAAAAGACTCAGTTCTTTACTTCTATCCTGCACTTACCATTTACCCCTTTCTGGAAACCTGTAATGGACAGCTATTAACTGCAAAGGTAAGCAAGCATTTTTGTCCCGTTTTAGTGATTAACGTCTTTTTCCGAACTTGAACGAAAAAAACTAATCAGGGCATTCTGAAACAGAGAATTTGTACTTCGCTTACTTCGTAAACTATTACCAGTTCTGCAGCGAAAGGGCTCAAGCTGAGTGGGCGCCAAGAGTTATGCTTGGTCGTCAAAAACTGAAATATTAGCTGATTCCTTGTAAGCGGCAAATGCTTCGCGGATAGAAAAAAAAACAAGGAAAAACATTTCCGCGGCCGCTCTTTAATCTCTGTAGCCGTTCGAGCGCGTTTCCAGACGTAATTGTCAAGGCAGGCAAAAGCTCTTATTGACTGGGAGCCGTTCCTTGCGCTCGTCGAGAAACTTTCGTGCTCGGTTTTTCGGAGCCTCGCGACGCGCAGGAAAGAGAAAAAAAAGGCTACTTTTCTTTGCGCTACTTTATTTATAATTTTCTACGTAGGCGCTGGGGGATCCTAGCGATGGAAAGTACATGTAACGGAAAGCGAAATTGTGCTATACTGCAACGCGCCTAGCTGCTGCTACAACGAGAAATGTAATTTCGGGGCGGAAGACGAGACGACTGTTTCTCCTTCCCGCCCTCCCGACAATCCACCTCGCGCCCTCACTCCCCCCCCCCCCCCCTCCCCCCCCCCCCTCCCTTCATCGCCCCCTTCCTTCCTCAAGTCAGGCTACGTCGTCGTCTCTGAAGGTGCACAGATTGAAAAAAGGGTGCCGCTTCGAAATCGAAAACCTCGCTGCACACGCAACGTTTAATACGGTGACCCGAGAACAGCATTTTTTTCCCTCGTTTTATTCACTTCCGTTTTATTTTTTGCGTCTCTTTGACGTCGTGTTACTACCCTGCATATTTATTCTGACGCCCATAACTCCGCTCCAGCAGCAAAAAAATTAATGGCATTCATTTCTCCTGTTTACTTTTTTTTTGTCCTTGTCGTTTCTTCGAGAAAACGCGATTCGTTTCTCGTTTACTTATTCAGCTAGCGAATAAGACGCAACTGCGGTTGGTTAAGCGTCGGTGCCTGCTCCACGAAGCATATCCTTCCATCTTCCAATCGTGGTCCTTTTTTTATGTACTAGAGTAGCTTTCACCACATGGTACTTCCTGTTTGATTTCGTCATTGTTCTGTGATTTTTATTCAACAATCACACAAGAACTTCACAGGGTACCAGCGATAAAGGTAACGATCGTACATTATTTTAGTTATGCTATGCCACTGCGCTTTCTGGAGTTCTTTTTTATATATATAACGCGCCCAGAGGAGTGCGAAAGGGGTTGACGTGCTCGAGGGAGTGGAAGTATGATAAGACGTTATCGCATACTTGTATATTCTTTCTCTGCGCGTTCTGTAGATTCGTACAAACGGCCTCCGAGAGCCCGGCAGTCTGTTTCCCAACCGGAGGGAGACCACTCCGTCTGACACATTCCCTGTCGCGGCAACAAAGAGGACGCAGCCGGCGGAGGGCAGTTCACCGCGGCCGCGTGACGGGAGGCACGTATACATAAAGCGAAAGGACAGAGTTGCGCCGGCGCTATCGCGACTCCATGATGTCTTGCTCCGCGAGCAGCGCCAATGCGGAGAAAAACAGAACCGGTGCTCTGCAGGTCCAGGGTTACTTCCGTGCAGCGTTCTCTGTGCTAGCACAGCGGGCAACAAAATATGGTCATTGGCATACGAGCGCATTGGTGCCGCTGTATGTTACCCTTCACATGGCATGGCAGTGCACAGTATGTTAGCCTTCACATCGCATGACATGGTATGATACGTTATGGTACGGTACAGTATGCTACGGTACGGTACGGTAAAGTAAGGTAAAGTAAGGTAAGCTAAGGTAAGGTAAGGTAAGGTAAGGTAAGGTAAGGTACGGTACGGTAAGATACGGTACGGTGTGGTACGACATGGTGGTACGGTAGGGTAGGGTAGGGTACGGTAGGGTACGGTTCCGTACAGTACGGTACGGTACGCTATGGTATGGTATGGTGTGGTATGGTATGGTATGGTATGGTATGGTATGGTATGGTATGGTATGGTATGGTAAGGTATGGTATGGTATGGTATGGTATGGTGTGTGGGATTCAACGTCCGAAACGTGCACATGGGTCATGATACGCGCTGTAGATGAGGGCTCCGGAATAATTTCGACCACTCATAATTCTTAACCCATACCGAATTCGCGCAGTACACGGGCGTTTTACCATTTCACTTTCATCAGAATGGTTCCGTCGCGACCGGCATTTAATCCCCCTTCGCTGAGCTCCACAACCGAGCGCCCAAAGCCACTAAGTGGACGCTGCTCTTCAATTCACGGGAAACGGCTCTCTCAAAACTCGTGCCTGGCCTGCATTTACTATGGATTAAAGAAGTGTTTCCGGCTACGATGGTATGAAAAATATGTGTAATCTCATTAATTATGACCCGCTTAATTCGAACATCCTACTCATTTGGAATGAGAAACCGGTCGCATCAACATCAGGTTGTTTAAAATGTCTCCTCTTAATTCCTAGCTCGCGTAATCTTCTCAAGAAAATCTCCCCACGTCAGTAGTTCATGCATTTTTCATCACCAGAAAGAGCTTTTTAATGCCTTCATAAAAAATTACATGCTGTCATCCAACCCGATATGCTTGTCACCCGAAGTCACCGTCGGGGATAAACCTTTTAATCACCATTACGAAATCGAAGACGATAGAAGAGCACCAATGCTAAATCGGATCTACCGATCCAAGGGCACAGCGTGTTTCCTCGGCGCATTCCCCTCTTCGCTGCACGCATTTCTCCCCAGATCCGGGACCCGACGGCTGGTCAAAGTAGCCTGCGCGCACGATGGCGGCGCCGTATCCGAATGGCTGCTCCGGAAGCAGTACGTGATCGAAGGTTCTCCTAAAGAACCAATGTCCCCCCCTGCACCTTCGGGGCCCGTCGCATGCTTCTCTGTCAGGCGAGCGCTGCGCGAGCGGCCAAATAGAAACAGATCTGCCACGGCCCCTGGATCGAATCCGTCTCGTGCACCCGCCCTGCAGCTCAGGAGCCACGGAAGAGGATGGAGATGGAAAGAGGAAAGGGCGGCTTTGCTCCACTAGGCTTCTAGAAGCCTCTAGTCCTCCACGTCCTCTTTCGGCTCTTCTTACCCGTCTCCTCTCGCCTGCCTAACGTGGGCACGGAAATCTGTCAGAATTAGGAGTTACTCCTCCGAAGAAGGCCAGGAATCGACCAAGTCAAAGCTGCACCCTAACACACACACGCACACACACGCAGACACAGAAGGAAGGGAACACAAAGAATAGCTTGGAACACGAAACGCTCCTTCCAAGAAGGTATGCGAAAAGAGCCAAACGTGAGTAAGCCAGGTCGATAGTTGGCGGTACTTTCTTCTAAACTTGACTCTGTTTGCTTTTGTTTCCGTACTTACCCCGAGCTTCCTCACTCTGGCAAGTAGCTAACTACAAAGTCGGTGCGCGCAGACGAGCCGGGAGCGCTTTAACGCCGCGGAGCGAGAATGAAATTGTCCGTATAGTGTACCCTTCAAGGGTAATGCCGCTGGTAGCAGTGAGCGGAGTAACCGGAGACCAATTGGTGCGTTTAAGCACTTGTTGCTGTTCCTGGCGCACGGCAAAGGAGCAAGACAGCGAGGCTCCAGAGAATCCTTTCTTTGGCTGAATTTCACTCGCTGCGTTAGTAAGCTTAACATCCGTGTGTGCCTTAGATATACCTTTGCTCGTTATGGCCGCAACTAAATGTAATTTCCTGTGTGCGTCGACAACTAGGCCAACTGTGCGCGTTGTTCGAGAATAATGACGCTTACGAGAACGCAGATGCTATGGCATTATACCGCAGAATCTTGGGGGTAATTTCCAGAGTTGGAGCAATGTCTTTTTTAATCATTCCTTCTCTTCATTCCTATAGATATAGGGCACTGTGTGCTGCCGTTGAAAATCACAACCTCCTGATAATTAATTTAAAGTTCGGGGTTTAATTAGAAAATAATGTGTTCGATTTCAATACAGTACCTTCAAAAAGACTTTCCATGCAGACTTTCGGCGAAGTCTTTCGTTGTCGATTTCCTGTTTGGAAACTCTATCAATCTTCGTCATAGAATTTTTAACTTAAAGCTTTCGTGTTCATTTGCTGCCTAGAATAAAAGTTTCCGCCCCAGACACAATGTCCCGCTCGCCCTACATGCTGGTTGGTACGCACTCCATTCACATGTACTTCTTTCACAGCTTGCATCCCTACCCGCTGGTATGGATAAACGGCCAATCCAGAAGGCCAGTTACTGCGCCTTTCCTTTCTTCACAATCTCCCCCTCCTCATCTTCTCATTTGTGCTTGAACCATGAGGAACGTGTTGAGTGCGGCACGGGCAATCCAGGATGTGTAATCTCTGTACTGACGTTATATACAGAACCATGAACGTGGGCGCACTTAATGGCAAGGCAAAGGGTACCACAAAGCAATACCTGGCACGTCTTCGTGCGAGGGGAATCTTGCGGGATGCATTTCTCACATTCCCACAACGAGAAGCTCAGCCCAGTGGCGGCATCTGGTTTTTAGGACAGGAACGATTTCTGTCAACAAACCGACGCTTCTCTTAACCCTACAAGCGGCAGAATCGTAAATCTAAATAAAAAATAAAACAAACTTATCACTCATCTTACCACTTATCATTCTTAGAGGGAAGATGAGACGAAGCGAAAGACCGATACCCATTTTTGGATAGTTAACGCGCTTAAAAATGCAGTAACAGCGACGAATTCGGCCCCAAGTGAGGAGTGCTGCTCCAACCGGCGCCGCCATGTTTTCTCGGCGAGAGAATGTAACTCTCTCCTCGCCATCCTATTGGCCGATGAGAATCAGAGGATAATTTTTGGAGGCAGAAATCGGTTCTGAGCTGATTGGTCTTTGCGGTGTGTATTTCGGCGGAATCTCTTCCTCGGCGGCTGGTTCAGCTCTCTCTCTCGCCGCCGAATGCCCAAGTGTGAACGACCCTCATTCTCACCTTGTTCTAATATGCGCTCGTACGAAACCAAAATGCATGTACGTAGCGCTTACTTTGTATTTGGCAAATTCATCAGGAAGTGCAAAAATAAAATGTACTGATGCGCCTACGCGGCACATTACATCCTCCAAGCAGTCGTCTTCCATCAATAGCAAAAGAGACGCCGACTTGTAAAATTTATGCGTAAACAAGGAGTCCTTCGATTACGCAGAGAAAACTTACGATCTAAGCACATTTCGGCGTGCTTCTGTTTTCAGCAATATACCGGTAATTACGAACGCATTCACGCATATTTTCTCCAAGTCATTTCAACCGCGCTTTGAAGAGCAACCATAGAGATAACGGCGCATTTTTCATCTTTTTCGCTTTTGTGTATTGCAGTGTACGTATAAAACGTTATCGGCTTCACTCTGAGGTGTTTGCATTCACGCGAGTCCATATGAAGAAACTGTGAGTATCGCACTCAGCCCTCTCCTTTCGAGCTTGCAGCGACACATTCTACAACCATACATAAAAATAGACGCTTTTCGTTGTGCAATTAGTCTGGCTGCTTTATGAGGCGCAGCTCTTACTTCAAAGCAAAATTAAGGCTTTCGAATGGTAGGGAATCTATAAAACAAACCGCAATGCAAGAAATCTACTGTTATAGCAAGCCGTGCTTAGCATTCACAATTTCTGACGACGAAAATTTGAGATACAAGTAGATTCGTTTTTTTTTTCCTTCCTTCGAATTTTAAAGCCATTGCCACCTAGCGGCAGTGAAAGGTACTCACTCAAAAATCACCCTCATAGTCTCATATTTGTCGTTCGCTTTCTCTGCCCATGAAATCCACTGAGTCCGCTTTCACCGGTACAACCCCGGTAGTATTAACTCATGAGCCGTCAGATGGCCTGCTTGACTGGAACCTGTTTGAAAGAGCATTATGCTCCTATGCATTTTATAATCTAGTCTGCATGCAAAATGCACACGAACTCAAAAATTTTGGAAAGATCTACAAAACTGAGCAGTCGATACACGGGCGGATCGATGCTCGGTTGAGTCGTGCAGTGATGAACAAGCAAACATCCTTTTCGCTAAAACAAGAGCAGTTTTCTTTCTTTTATTATCGTATGCATAATAGCGTGCTTTAAAACTTGTTACGTCCTCTTTTTCTAGCGAGTTTTGAAACGAAAAAAACAGGGGTCGCGATGGTGACTAGGAACATGAAAAGAAAATGTAGTGTTAGTTCTGAATTGAGTTGTTGGGTTGCATGAGGGCCAGAGATAGGGTTTTTCATTTAGAAGGGAGTCAAATACTCCGTTAAAATATCGCTGATGCGGAAACTGTTGTACGAGATCACCGAACTGAGAGTGAATCATTTTATTGACAACAGCAGATGATGTAATAAGGGAGTAATTACTCATTGACATCCACCCAAGCGCAGCCATACGGCTACAAAGGAAAGCTATACAGCTTTCTCAGAAAGCTGTATAGCTTGCCTTTGTAGCCGTATGGATGCGCTTGGGTGGATGTCAATGAGTAATTACTCCCTTATTACAAATCTACTCCACCTTGGGGGATTCCCCTAGACATTTGACCAGCAGATGATGAACTGTTCGGTAGATCTAAAGAGTTGCCATAGCAGTAAGGTTCATCTACCGCCTGTCGGATTTCTGGTCCCTGCATCAGCCAAGATGACAGCGTGCGGAATAATACCTTAGTGCTGGTTGATGCTTTGATGTTATGCCTGCACTAGCGTTGGGAGAGGTTAAACGGAGATAAATGTTCTGCTGCGGGTTTGACAGGAATGATACCTTACAAAAAATGATATTGAGCCTCTCTTAATCCCTTGCTGAGCTCGTGTTTATTCAACACGAAGCCAACATGAGACCAATGTTTGTTGAGTCTACTCAACAGCGCACAAAAAAAAAATTTGTTGCGCCTCGCTACACGTAGTTTACGCTGGGGAATTTCAGTGAGTCCTCAGTTGTGGTTAATATATGCATTAACTGACACGTGGAAATTGAAACTTTTAGGAATATTAGCAAAGGCAAGCACTCTACCGCATAGCTTGTTTCGATCTATTAGCGGTAAGACGCGAAGTTACGCGAAACCTGGATGTGTTTTGGTAATTATGGACGTAGTGCAATATTGAGATATTCTGTAATAGGACCTGATCTCGTCTGACTGTTCATACTCAACCCATTTCTCCAATAGATGGAAGATCTTTCATGTCGATGGAGTTTTGTGTTTTCAATTCTTTCAAAAACCAACACATTAATATTGCGCAAGCGAATTCCTATTCGGGTGTTTTTCAGAGGGCGCTCCTTAAGCGGGATATAGCTGGTGTTATGCCATCGATTTGTTGCCCGGAGCGAAGCATTGGTAGTACGTCTGATGTGAAAAACGAAGTTGGTGCTCTCAAAGCGCCTCTGCAATAGGTCAAGTCCGGTATATCAAAAAGATGAAAATAAATTGTTCATGTTGCTGATGTCAATGACCGAATTCGATTAAACAATCTCTTGATGAGCCGTTTCTCCGAAAGATATCGTGAAGACTCTGGAGGAGCTTAAATAATTGTAAGAGATTCTTCTTCACCCACCCTGAGATAAACGCTGGTGATATTGAAACCCATCGAGTCATTCAGAGCCGAGATGGGCTTAAGCAACCCTAGATTAACTTTTTATCAGAAGCTGAAGTATTACGTAATGCTTGCAAGTTGAAAGACCTCGAATCCTCTAAGGTTTCGAAGAGGGAAGATTCTTCGCTTAGAGTGCAATACGCTCGGAAGAAGCTGCACGAATGCGCTAAGAGAAATTGTTACGAGAACAAGCGTTTCAATATTAGCCTTAACGGGCTTCATCTGCACGGCTTCATCTATGAGCACGATCCACTCACACGCAGCGTAGCGCAGATAACACATAGGAATTCCTTTGCTGATTGTTCGGTTTCATCAGGTCTTCCTAAACCCTTTCCTGCATGGGAAAATTCAGTACTCCTAGCTAACTTCCACAGCATTCTTTCAGAGACTAAAATACTAAAATCTTTGGTGCATGCCTCCTTCGCCGACAAAATAACTGGCACTGAAACCTGGCTCTCTGGTAAAACTCTTAACTGCAAACTCGCGCTTCCTAATCATTCGGTTATCTTCCGGAATGAGAGAGATAATTCCCAATGCGGCGGGGTTAAAATTACACTTAAGGACGATTTCCAACCATCTCTAGTGGAAAATGACTCATTATTTGAGCATATTTGGGCGCCTGCGGGCTTTCAACATGCAAAATGTATTCTTGGCGCTTTCTATTATCTTCCTGACGGTTGGTGTAATTTCGCTGAGCTCTTGGGCGTCGCATTCGACCAGGTTACAAGCAAGTTTCCGACGTATATCATTGCCTTAAGGGGTGGCTTTGACTGTCTCAGTGTCGACTGGTCATTTTCTTATATAAGTTCTGAGAATAACCAATCTGAATGGGTTAGCTTTCACCATGTGCTCTAGCTGCGCCACCTTTCTCAGCTGGTACACGAAGGCGTGCGCGGCAATCCGATCTTAGACTTGCTGTTAACTAGCCATTCCGACCATGCTACCAAAAACGCCATGGAGGAAATTACCGATCATAGGCTAGTGCATTGTTCCTGCACCTTCCTCTTGCTCACAAAATAAAACAAAAGAAAACTATGTTTGTGTTAATTTAGAGAGAATTAATCTGATGCTTACTAGTTGTTCCACCTAGATTCTTGGTAAGTACAAAATGCGATCCGCTGACCAGAACTGGTGTCTTCTATGCGACGAGCTCAAAGAAATTGTAGCTACCCGCATCCCAAAATTTACAATCAATGCAATATTAAGTCACCTCTGGTTCTTCTATAAGGCCCGCCTGAATAGAAAGAAGTGGGCGTACAATAAATCCCCACGTGCCAATGCACCCCATGACTAGGAAGGATATAATAATCTTCCCGACCTAACGACACAGCCATCCTAGGATTTTGCTGGAATTCCAGAAAATACTTTAGTTATACACGCCCAATAAGCTTAAAACTAACCCTAAAAAAGTTATGCTAGTCATTTAACCCCAAGTGTGAACAGGTAGTGCTTTCCTACCGCATGGAAATGGGCTTTGGCTTCAGAACACGTTGTTGATATGATGAGTGAATCCTTCCATGAATTATTTAAGGACTAGCTGCCACGCAATAGCTCGCAAGCAACACCTCATCCAATCAGTTTTACTTGTCACTTATCGTAATCACGTAACCGGCATGGCGAAAGCGATAGATATGGCCCGGAGGGCATCCCCAATAAGCTTCGCTAGTTAATATATCCTGAATCATCATTTATTTTGGTGCCACTATTTCAGCGATGACTTGACACAGGATGCGTCCTGAATGAGTGTATGGTTGCGCGCATCATTCCTATATTTCAAGCGGGAAACTTATCTAACCCTACAATCTGAAGACCGTTATCTCTGAGATCAGTATGCTGCAAGTTATTTGAACACTTCGAATTATTTGAAATATTTACCCATATTAAACATCATTTCAACTGAAATAAACCACTGCTTGAAAACAGCACGGCTTTCGGCGTAAGTGATCTTGCCAAGCTGAATCATTGACCCACACTTCTCAGTCCATACATCAGTTGATACATAATCAATTTTTGTCTAGTCTTCTAAAGCCTTTATTCGTGCTCGTCACAAAACCTCACTTTTAAAAATTTAAAGTCTACAATTTGACGATGGCGCGACTCTGTCGATAGCTCCATTCCTGACAAAACGGAGTCAATCAGTTAAGATAAATGACAGCACTTCTTACGCAGCACGTGTGAAATAAGGAGTCCCACATGAGACACCATTAGGGCCGTTGTCGTTTTTAATTTATATAAATGATATACCAAAGAAACACCGAGTCATCAATTCGCCTTTTCGAAGTCAACTGCATGATCTATAATGAAGTAACTCACTCTAACGATGTGCCATACCCAGAAATTCTATACAAGCGCATTTTTTCAGCTAGTTCTTTATGAGCTACATTTTTTTTACGTATATCTTTGGATTGCTCCATAGAAATCAATATATCTGCCGATCCCTCCTCGGGGCACTTGTAGTTTTAGGATATTTATTGTCAAAAACGCACTCCTTTGAATTTGTATGACAGACTTGACTACTCGGTGCTAGCGCGAGCAAAATTTTAAAAGCAAGATTTCGGTAAGCATCGAAAGATTTGGCCATTCTCATCAATATGTTGATAACAGTCTCCCGCAGTATTGCATAATTGTTTCACAAATGAAAGTGATGTCCAGAAAAACAGGACTTGATACGCTTCTATTCATTTAAACTAACTGAATGCTGCAGCAGGTGGCAAATAAAAATTACCGCGGGAAAAAAGAGCCCATCTGATTTTCTCCCGTTTCCATGCCGTTGTATAATTATTACACATAAAAATAGGTATGTTGAATCTGTTTCTTGTATAAAATGTCCGGCCGGTCACTTGCCTTAAAATCTTTCCTTGAATGCTCACGTAGAGCACATCACCAGTAAAGCATTTTGGTACTTTGGTATGTATAACGCCGCTTACGCCTCACAAATTCAGACGCAAGACATCAAGCTCACATTTCATTGATCGGACCATCCCTGCAATGTGCTTCTATTATACGGCATCCTCACCAGGACTTCGTTTTCAGCCTTCTCTAATCTGTCCACGACAAAGAAGCAAGGTTTGGCACATTATCATACTCAAGATATCAAAGCGCACCATTAAATTAAAAGAAAAAGAATCTACCATCTCTTGAGGCCAGGAGAAAATTTGTCCTATTATCATTTTCTTCGCACCTTATAGTATAGTAAGCCGGAATTTGCCGGCTCCCATCTCCCACTGCTCGCATCTCATCTGGCTTCATCATGCAAACAATGTCTGCGCAGTATTCAAGCACAAAGAGCGCGAAAATTCCTCGCTTAATTTATCAAGCAACACTGAATGAGTTTCCGCCTTACATTGGCGTTCTGTCTGAGCTATCATCGTTTCAAGCAGCATTCCTAGTTTTTTCTAGACACTGTTTACTCAGACTGCCCTGCTGTATCGTGTACTCTGTAGCTCTTTTTTTTCCTTACTTTATGCGTCATATATGTTTTAACCCGGAGATTTCGCAACATTTTTTATTATTTATTTTTGAGTTGATCTTTTTCAGCTCTTTGCATTCATGTTCCGTCCTATTTTAACTTTTTCGCGTTCGATCTCTTAAGCTGGCTCGATTTTCAAACTGCTGAAGCACCACTGTTTGAAGCTCTGTTTTTCAATGCAAATGCTGACTGTGTGCCTATATTCCTTCATCTTGTATCAGCGTATTTCCTATGATATTTATTATCCTCGCCTATCATGCTCACAATATTATCAGTCGTCTTTTTCGTTCTTATGACCCTGTTTTACTTTCCAACCCCCCCCCCCCCCTTACCCTGTGCAATAACCTGCTGGGCCTTTAGGGTATACAAAATAAATAAATAAGCATCTCGTCATTTAGACGAACATTATGGGAGATAGCTATAGGCGTTTTGTTGACAATGTTGAGAGGAGACAGTGCACTAACTCAGAGAGACGTGGAACGCATAATTGGGATGCCAGGGTAATTAGAGTTGAAAGCGAAGATAAGTGGGCTTTGACAAGATATATAATGCCTTTGGTCGTTATCCGGCAGTTTGTTGTAGCAAAGGCTAGACAAAACGAAACACCCAGACAGAGCGAGGAGACAGGTATAGAATGAGGAAATTTCTAGTTAAAGGCTGGTCGAGGCTGATGCAAGGCACGGCTGTGTGGACGTACAGCTCCAAGATTTCGTTGCACAGTGGACTGCTCTTATTGCTGCTGTTGTGCGCAGTGGCGGTTGCTGACAATTTAGGATTATGAGAGTATCCCAGGTAATACTACGGATGGCAGTCTGATTCTGAGAATCGCTAAGTTAAATTGCAAAGTTAATTTTCAGGTATGGGACATCCTGGCCCCCACATCTGCTTGTGCGTGCAGGCGTGGAGGATTGCACTTAAGCTTTCGCGTGCGTGGTAGTTTATTTGCACATGCGCACTTGCTTTCTGTTTCCTTCCCCCCCCCCCCCCCCCCCCCCCCCAACCCCTTCGCTGGCGGGCCGCTGGGTTCATGCGGGACCGAACGGCAGCGGCCCAGTTGAAATGCTGAACATTCAGTCGAGTGGCTGCTACCGCCGCGTCATTATCTCCTTTTGTTCAAAGTGCGTGTGCGTGCGGCTGTGCGTCTGGGTGTGCGTGGCAGATACGTCGCAGGTCGACAGGAATATAGGGGCTAAGTGGCTCGTTATGTGGAGAAGCAAATGAGAGAACATTCATTAAGGGAAAATGCGAAAAAACGTGTAGATTTGTTGGTTGGTATATTGTGAAACCTGTATAATGGAAGCGGAATAAAGAGGATTGTCAAATTACACCCGCCTTAAAAGCAAGCCTGAGCGACAGAGCCCATCGGGATTGCGAAACGGGCTGCAGTTAATAGGATGGTAGCTGTTTGTCTTTACTGACAGCAAGACAGAAGCTAACGCGAAGGGGTGCTACCAAGCTTAAGACTTTTGCAACTGCATAGTTGATCACCCATGCAACCTTGCATCGGGTAAATAAGGTTGCTAACATTGCAGCAGATGGCAAAGGCAACAGGCAAGCGATCTCTTTTTAAGCCCACGTGACCGCAAAGAAAATTTGGACTTTTCGTAATGTGAACCCGACGGCAACCGTTTATGTTTATAAGAAGCGGTTTATGCCAGCAATAATACAATAGAGTACGATGTAATGCATTTTATGGAGAGTAGCACTCAGTACTGTCTCAAAAAGCATTATGCCTTTTTGAAGATACGAATGCTTCATGGCATACGTAAGAATTACATAAGAATTACGAAGGACTATTCCTTATAAAAATGGTCTATAGACAGGCTATAGACTTCCTATCGACTCTGTTGACTTCCTATAAATATTGCTTTCTGTCTATTCATAATCTATAGACTGTCTATAGACAAAAGTCTACTAAAAGTGTATGGCCATAAATCTATAGACACTCTATAGACTGTCTAAAAGTTTTTTGTAAGGGATGGCATCAAACGACCAGGCGTTTGTTGCCGCTACGTCCACCAAGATATAAACAAGAAAAGCGAAAGCTAAACCTATATCATAGCTTTGGTGGTTTACTTTAAAGGTTATCTGTGGGCTGCTTTGGTTCAGACATACATGGTAATGCAATGGCACCGACTCTGTTGCCTTTGAGGTTGCGATGGTAGGGACCTTTTGCCCGTTTCTTTCTTCAATTGTTTCACAGAGAGAAAGGCTTACACACCTGCAATGCAATGATACTCGCACAACCGATTTGCGTGACTACTCAATGCCGCGTATGAATCCCGCGTCCAAATATACTGCGCCATAAATCCCCACCAAGGCATATCTGACGTAACGCGCGACAGTGCTGTTCCGACGTCCCGCAGGGCACACATCAAGTAAACGGTATCGCGAATGCCGTCGCAGAGGAAAGCTCACTTGATGACCCGTCACAGCAAAAGACCATCGGCGAAACGGACCAGGGAAGAAAGACCGCGGTTCGTATTTCAACGTATACGGCGAGTGAAACGTCAGACAGCGGTCGGCGCGCGCTCTTTTGACGGCTTACTTACTTAGGCCGCACCGTTTTCAACACTCAGAACACGCGCCCGCGTGCGTACATATGTCCAACCCGAGCGACTTTGCACTCTTTGTTCACAGCTCGGAGCTGATAATGCACACACAACACGACAGTCAAAACAAGACTGAGAAACAAGGCACGAAAGGAAAAGAAAGAAAGGAAGAAAAGAACGAAGGGAAAGGATGTCAGAGAGAAAAAGGGAAAGGGACAGACAGGCGATGCGTTTGGGGTGCGTTCCAACATTCCGGAAAAAGATTTCGGCGCTCATATTTTACTCCGGTCGCTACGTGTCTGTACGTGTACATGTGTACGGGTCGCTGCGTGCGTGCGCGCGCGAGACACGAGGCGACGGACCAAGAAAGGACGGAGGGGGAGAAGGAGGATGAGAGTCGACGGTGTAAAAATTTGATTCGAAAGGCGCGGAAAAGACATCGCTCAATGGCGATAAGAACGCCTGGCCGCCTCTTCTGTCTGCGGCGAGCCAGCGTGTCCCCCTGCCATGCCCGCCCCTCGCCTGCCGTCTCTCCCGACCGCCTTTAATTTCTTCTTCGCTTCATTTTTTACTGCGGCACTCGTTTTTCCCGCACTTTCTCTTTTTGCGCTTCTACGCTAGTCAAAGTTCCGGCTGAACGCGACAAAAAGAAAAATAAACAGAAGGAAACAAAGACGGAAATAAAGCCTAGGATCATTGCGCATGCGCGCCGGAGTCAATCTATTATGAATATGGCGTTGACATTGCGTTCACGCGCTGGAATAGCTGGAATGACAGACCTGCTGCACGGACGGGATGTATTATTAAAGAGCAACCTTTCCGACGCCGTTTTTCTTCTGCTTTCGGAGCCTTTCTTCCCTCGGACTCTTTCTTTTTTGCCTCCATTTTTTCCCTCCTCATATATCCGGCTTCTCGAATCTTCTTTTAGTTCTTCTCTACGCGTTTGCACCGTGACAGGCGGAATCACGTAATTTTAAAGCTTCTGGGAAGAGACAACCGGCTTGCTTCATTCCATCTTTCTCGAAAGACTGGTGACAGACGCCTCTGAAACCAGAAGCCACAAAGAAAACGGCGTTGTTTTGTTGTAATTTGACAATGGAAACAACGACTTTAGTTAGTTCTTTCTTTTTTTTTTGTTCCCCTGGCATTCCTGCAAAACTGTGAAGTGGCTTCGCGGTATTGTTGATCAATCTCTTTATGACACAAGGGTGCAGGAAAGAAATAGAAAAATAACACTGTTCCATTGGTGAAAGGATGCCGATCGCAAACTGACGGTTATCGAAACAGCGGTAAAATTCGCTGGCACCTGTCATCCCCAGTAGCTTCGCTCTGTCCAATATGGCGTAGGGCCTCCTTCGTTCTAACCCAGTCTAGAAAGTTTGCAATACGAAGGAGCCGCTTTAGATAGTTCGTAATTGCGCAAAGGAAGGCGACATGTTAGCAGCATTTCTAAAGGAAGGAATGATGAACGGAAACGCGCCGCCTACGCAGTTCACCTCGACCTTTCATATCCTATTTCAGTGTTCAGTGCCAATGAGAACAAAAGCATCTTCCTCAAAGAGTTCGAGGTTTTTTTTTCTCCTCCAAGTTTTCCCATAACTCATTCAAGCATCAAAGATCTTCATATGCTTGGTTTCTGCGCAACAAAATGACGTCCCCTGCTTGACAGTACTTGAAAGGCAATAAAATGTTTTGTAATTTTTATGAGAAAGTGTCATTCGTTAGCACCCCTATGTCTGTCAAGACGTTATGTGGCCTGTCGCAACACCGCTTTAGGCAATAGAAATTACAGCGCCCTCAAAAGTTTGAAAAACCAGCGTCCTTGGTATGGTTGCGTACATGCGTGCGGGCGTTATGACAGAGGCAGCCCCTTTTTCTCTTTTCTCCTTTTAATTATGTGGCTCTCATTACGCATCTGCTGTTTCGCAAGTCGCGACAAGACATTGCGTTTTTTAAATAATTAAAAAATGCACATGTGTTACACCCTCTCTACTTGCGCAACTTGTGGGATGTCCTCCCTGCCTTGCTCAGCCCAAATTTTCGGCCTCTTTTTTGGGTTTTTGATCTTTCTAAATGTCGTGTATAACGACGAAATCGTATACCAGCTGGTGAGACACTTTGACCATTTAGTAGCACAAAGGTAACCAAATAAATACCTTAATTAATATTGAGCAGAGAGCAATGTAATTAGCTTTGCCGTACCTCTTCTCACGTCTCTTCAAGGTTAACAAAGGTAAAGACATTTCGCATGTTATTGTGCAGAACATTTATTCATACCTCGTATGACCTAAATAGATAAATAAAAGTAGAAGACGCACTGAAAATTCATGCCAAAAGGATCACCTGTAAAGAATACAGTCATAATTAACACTTTCATTTAAATTGTAGGCGCACAAAGTCAGTCGATTTATTGTGTTATTCTTAATTCTATTGTGCTCTTCAAGATCACTTCTCTCATTCAGCAAGTGTACTGAGACCACTTCAACAATTCAAGAATGATGTCACCCAAACTACCGTTGCGATATTGAAAAAGTAAAAAAACTGCTGGATTATTTGCGGTGAATGAGTTTGCATTTGCGATTCTGAATCTCCAGACGTGGCACTTGCGTGTGATGCGTGAATCCAAACTGCGAAACTTCCTCATTCGCGCACGGACCTTTAGAGGCTGAACACTCCGCGGTACGTTTGCACTTCTTAATGAGTGAAAAAAAAAAAAAAGGAAGTTGAATTGAGAACAACGGCGGCAAGAATCCTCGGTGGCGCCGACGACGACCTCACAAGCTAAGCAGTCCCAACGCGAATACAAGGCGACCAGCGCGCACCACTGTCGGCGCTTCGTACAAAAGGTCTCTGCGCTGGTTAACGAGGGAGCCAGAAAGCGGCTCTCCGAGCTTTGTCGTCTCGGATGTCCCCCCGCGCCCCCCGGGAGCCCAGGGGACGACGTCTCGTGTTCCCGAACAAAGATTTACGGGCACCTAATGATCACGTCCTCGCCGCCGCCGCCTCTGCCACGGCAGCGTCGTTCTCGGGCGTCCGCGCGCGCTAGCGCGAACGCTTTGAAACGAACGCTCCCAACCAGCACGCCGTGGCTTGATGGCGAGAAAATGTTGCACCGCTGGCGCAGAATGCGCGAGAGGTTAAAATGGTGGCGTCTTCTCACTCTCCTCTCTCTATCTATTTCCCTTTCCTACGCTTTGACTCCGACTTCTCCCCTCGGCCTCTCGATTCTCTCCGCATCTCGGACGACGACGCACTGCTGGGAAGGCCTCTTTCAGGATCCGCGAGCCAAAGCTTCGCACGCGCTCACACCTCGTTAGCGGCGTCTTCGTCGTCGTTTACCGCCGGCCCCTCCTCCAGGGAGCCAGGATTAAGAACGATTACAAAAAAAAAAGAGCGACAACAAAAGGAAACGCGATCACACGCGAAATGAAATAAGTAGAAATAAACAAAAAGGCGAACGGAGAATGAAAGATTAGTGTATATCGGCTTCAACTGCGCCAAGTGTGCGCGATCTAAATGGATGCGACGGTGTTTCGAGGAATTTTCGCGTAGTGTGCGAGAAATATATAAGGTTTAGTGCAGAGTCAAACGTCGCGGGGAGCGGTCGCAGAGAGCACGTTTTCTATACCGGGGAATGGAGTCATTAGGAGTGAACTCATTTGTTATCCTGAACGGTAATCTCTGCCATTTGCAATGCCAAATGCCTTACTCGTCCAGAAAAAGGTAGCGGCTGCAATTTTTTTTTTTAAACGCTAGGCCCGTTTGATCAGCGATAACGAATTAGAATACCTAATTTATAATAAGGACACACGTCATGTGTAGTAAACGACGTTTAGAAGCGGGATTCGTGTGTTCGCACACCCAGGAGGTCTCTTAAATATTATGGTTATCCGATCATTCATCTGGAAATAGCTTTAGTTGTGCTATTTCAATGGATATAGAGTGGACATCATCAAACGAGGTGTGGGAGGGGAGGGGGGGGGGGGGGGCGAGCAGTATAATTATGTCTTGCAACACAAATGACGTCAAACATACGACCAGGAATATCGTAACTGCTGATAATTACTTTTTCTAATCAGGAGCAAGAACTTAGGATTTATTTTTCACGTGAGTGAAGGACAGCAAGTGAACAACAATTCGGTACCGCTTTTGCATATGCAACAAATGTACCGTCTTTGCTAAAAGTAACCAGGCGTCACGGTTTGCTTGTCAGTCGTATATTAAAGCTATTATGTCAGCCCTGAAGCTCTGAATCTCTGTATAGTGAGGAGGACGCCTGTCCTCACCTTCAAATAACTTTTTGATCTTTAGGGAAGCCGTGAGGGCTCTGCAATATGAATGAGAAGCAAACCATGCACCGTAGTTAATTTTGGCAAAGACTGTATCATTTTATCAAGAGTAATAGCGAATCTTTACAGTCAGCTTCTGAATAAAAAAATTGCTGTAGTGAAAAATAAGTAGAAATCGAATAACATGAACTACCATATGAGAGGACAGTTTCCTTTCGCTCTCAATGAAAACTGAAGCGATATATCAGAGGAAACAAGAAGCTGCGCAAGACTTCCCCTCGCGAACACAACCTGAGCTTTTACTGTCCGAAAATGTGTATGTGTTGCCGAGAAAAGCGGTAATCAAGTTCTCGATTTCCTCTCTTATTTACAGCCCCATGAAACGCGGCCGGTGTTGCGTCACTTTTACGAGGCGTCTTGCTCCGAGCTCTCTCTGGGCGACTCAGAGAAGACGAACCAAATCAATGCTGCTTGACCTTGCAGCGAAACGACGTTCACGGTTACAGTATTGATCAACGGATGTAGCTACGACATTGCTTACCTTGAAGCTCAGTTTACTATTTTTTTCAACGCTTCAAAGGCGTCTTCACAAGCCAATGCGGCCTCCGGGGTTAGGAAGAGCGCGAACGACGTTAAAGTTGAAGCAGCTGCGTAGGACGGCTTCACAAGAGCTGACTGCGCACTCGCTAGAGCACACGCCAAGATCCTTTGTTATTTCGGCAGTATATTTCCCGAAGGAATAACGTTCTACGAGATAGCGATGACCTTATGGCAACAGGCGAAGAATACACATCACCAGACGCCGTTACCAGAATTTCATGAAAAAGTGATCGCCCTTCCTCTCTCCCCTTTCTATCGCTCCCTTCTTTCCCTTTTCCGTGTGTAATATTGCATACTGGGCGTCGCCTAGTTTACCTCTCGGCCTCTCCGCTCATCATTCTCTCTCTCTCTCTCTCTCTCTCTCTCTATCGTCATGGTTGCAGTCATTCGCTTTTGACTTAATTGTCTTACTTATAAAAAGTACTGTTATCGTGAAAATGACATACTTTCAATATTAGGGACTGATCTCGTAGCTGGACTCAGTTCTTTTTCTTTTATCATTTATCTCTTTATCGCTGTCCCTTTAGCATTTGTTCTTCCTGAAATGTCATTAGCCACGACTCTCATATCTCATTTATTACTCAAACGCTCGGGAAAAAAAGCTGTGCAAACAAGCGTAAGCGACACTTTATATCAGAACACTTCCATGAATCTTCGAGCCAAAAAACCTTTTACCTCGATCGATGCCTGGCGCCCAGCTCGTGTGTTGACAAACGTTCATGGCGAACCGGATAGCATCTACTTTTAACGGGCAGCCCTACCAGCGGAGTCCATGATCGTTAATCAGGGCAGTTTGCGGCGTGCGATACATTCGGCCATATGCCGCGACTCGGGTAACTTGTTTTAGTTCCCTTTTTAAAATGAAAAATCCAACCTTAATCCTCGGATCACTGGCGAAAAGTATTGCCGAAGAAGTTAATTTGCATACGATATGCTGGAAGTCTGTGGCCATCGGCATTTTTCGGGCTTCTTTTATTCAAACAAGAGGAGCTAAATTAGCATCAAACTCTCGTCTGTTTCAATGATCTGTGTAGGGCGACCACACAGCTCTGTGTTTCTTTGTAGCACGCCTAAGCTTTCAAGAGCTCGCACCGGGAAGGCGATATTTAGGCAGTAGTTCATGATCTCAGTCCTGAATAGTGGTCGATCTTTTCCACTCTGTCATTGACTCGACACAGGACGGGCGCTCGTCCCGTCCTGTGTTTTTCGTGTTCCTTCTGTCCTCGTTCCGTAGCGCTGTTGTGAATCTGTTCATTATGCATGAACCAACTAGCCCACACCTGAATCCTCTTAGAATGCAAAAATAAGCCGTGTTTTGTTTAGCATTGTTCTCAAACGCGTTGTGTATACAGTATAACGAAATTATGCCAGCTTTCGAACGCTGCTGCATGCGACGGCATTTAAAAAGGACAATATTTGACACCAGAAATATTTGCGAGAGGTTCTGTATCATTTTATATTTTTATCCCCTACAATAATATCAGCGGAAGTGAAACGCTGGTACTTTTTTAGGGGCTACTGGTCCTAAATTTTTGTTTGTTTTCCCGAAGACATAATATTTTCACGTTCAGTCTTCCTGACAGTATAGATTTTTGCCAATCAAGGAACTGCTTGGTCTGAATTAATCGTGTATTCTTTTCCTCGAAGTTTTTTTTTTTTGCCGGAATCGCCACATTTTAATGAAAGAGGCGAACTGATCAGCTTCTGTGCACGAGAAATGAAAAAATGGATCGGTTGCGCGAAGAGAGAAACCGCAGCATCTGTATTGCGGGCTGTAGTTCAAGAAAATCCGTGCCAAGTTAAGTGCATGTTGGCTGGGCCGGAATTGTGGGATGCTGCTGAAAAAAAAAAAGTCATTTCGCGTTGTTGCTTTACCGATGTTCCGCTAAGTTCACCCGAAATCCTCTTTTTTTTTTCTCACTGTCACCAGGAAACGTTGTCACTGATGTCATGGCCTTTTGCTTGTGTAATTAGCTACGTGCAGCTTTCTTGTGCGAGTCAGCGTGGCGCCCGCTTGCACCTCATTAAACGCCGTCAACAAAATTTGGGTACAAAAATTGTGACATTATTTTGCTCCTATTCAAATATAACGCAGCATAACGCAGTACGCATGCAAAGCTTTGGCTGATAGCAGGGTCAACTTTTCCGCATGTTTGTCCTCGGGCGACAGTGCCACAACACCCACGCACTCCAGATGAGCGCACAAAGCCAACACTTTTAAACGAGTTCTTCTACGGACTCAAACGCAAAAGGGTGAAACGTAAGAAAGAAAAATTCACAAAAAGTAGTCATTAGAAATTCTGCACAAACGACTCCCAGGCGCCACCTTCCGCGAATCTTAAATTCAGCTGTTCGTCATCGATACGTGAAAAATAAAAGCACGATCTGCGGCGCACTTTCTCAGCTTTTTATTGCACGTGCGTTGACCTATTGTGATTGAGTTAGATTGAAAGACAACCAGTTTTGGAATTTTAACCCGATCATTTATTATTTCCATTTGTTTGTTTGCTCGTTCGTTCGTTTGGTCGTTTGTTTGTTTGTATGTATGTTTTATGTTTTTGTATGTATGTTTATGTTTGTTTGCTTGTTTGCTTGGTTGTTCCTCTCTCTTTCTTTCTTTCTTTCTTTCTCTCTTTCTTTCTTTCTTCCTTCCTTCCTTTCTTTCTTTCTTTCTTTCTTTGCTTGCTTGTTTCATTGTTCGTTCGTTCGTTCGTTCGTTCGTTCGTTCGTTCGTTCGTTCGTTCGTTCGTTCGTTCGTTCGTTCGTTCGTTCGTTCGTTCGTTCGTTCGTTCGTTCGTTCGTTCGTTCGTTCGTTCGTTCGTTCGTTCGTTCGTTCGTTCGTTCGTTCGTTCGTTCGTTCGTTCGTTCGTTCGTTCGTTCGTTCGTTCGTTCGTTCGTTCGTTCGTTCGTTTGTTTGTTTGTCTAAATGGAGTGGGCGAACAGAACAAATCATTAACAGGAGAAATCGGTTAGGCATCCTTGAAGGCGATGTAATCTGTGATGGTTGTCACGGAAGCAAGAAAACGGTTCCAGTCGTTGTTTCTGTAGAAGTGGTACTAGCGGTTTTATTCAAAATAAAATAATAAAAAAGAATGAAAAGATTTTTTTTTCAAGCCCAGACCTCTGTCATCGCTACTTGAAGCGCATGAGCTAAATCAGAGAAAATAGAAGGATAGCAGGCAGACTGGAGAAATGCAATGAAATAAATGGGGGGCAGCCAGAAAGGATAGGGGGGAGAGAGGTCAGGATATATATACAAGTATTTTATTTACAAATTCTTACTTGTGTCTGGCAAAACATGAACTGGAGTACATATTAGTACGACTTGTCGGAACAAGACATCATGAAAAAAAGTGCGCATTACAGAAACGAGAGCACCATATACGAATCTACTTAATAACTACTGAACTGCTGCGTAACGATGCTGCACCCAACATTTGAGTCGGAGCGTAGTGGAGTGCCCGGAATTATTTCCACCGCAAGTAGTTCGCGCACCTACAGATCTGTACGCGGGCTATACTGCATTTCGCGGCGAAAAAAATCGAACGGCCATGGCCAATATCAAAGGCCTATCCACTCGCTGACGAACATGGTACGAATCTACCTTCCCTGAAGTTGATCGCATCTGCGACAAGGGCACACACTGTGAGCGGTCCCAGCCCTTTTTCGTGTTTCAGCACTGGCCTGCGTGCTCCATTATTTATGCACGTCCGCCATGTATGGCACGGTACTTGATAAATCATGTGTTCGTGGAGCAAATTGTTTTTTGGGTTATGTTTTTTTTTTTCCAAGGATATCGACACACGGGATGGGCACAGCAGGATAACGGCTGAGTGACGGACATGCTAAGATCTGAACATTCGATGCAACTTTAATGAACAACAATTTGAGATCGATACGAGTACCAAGCGTTATGAGTTCTACAAAAAACTGTCACTTGGTATTCTTTTTGTACGTAAAGTTCATTTGGTTACTTGTTTTATAGTAATTAATTTTTGTATATTGAAGGAACTATGCAAAATATTTTTATCGATAATTGATGACAGCGCATAAAAATTTAATTCAGAAGTTCTGTAATCGGCACCTCATTTATTTTTTTCGTTGTAAAGCTAGAACACTTAAATAAAGCTAGCTTTCGTATATCCAAGAAGAGATAACATGCTCAAGAGGTTGAATGATATACGTATACGTGGAACTGAGTAAGCATCCGTAGCTGGTAACTTGCTCGATCGTTACTGTAGCGAATGCAAGATTTCATTCAAAGACGTATTCAAGGATAGTCGACCTCGAGCAGCAACTCGTGCAAATATTAATGCGTTCGATATATGTGCGGTTTCCCGACGTCCCGAAATTAACGGTCTGCTCAATATGCAAACAAATGAATAGGGTTAAAAAATAGTGAAACTAAAACGAGTTTCGAAGGAACATTAAAAGACAGTTTTCTCTAATGCTTTTCAGCTTTAATTTGTTAGTTTTGTGCCCAACATAAATTGTCGATTTTACTGTCAGCGTGTTTTCAATAGGAACAAAATGGAAAAGAGCTGTCTCCGAGGTGATCACTGTAAGTTGGAATATAAAAAATAGCACGTGGAAAAAAAAACTGGCATTGTGAATATTTTTATCATGCCGGTACACAGTTCACACAAAGACATTAAAAGCTGAGGAAGCCTGCGTTTACCTGCCAGTGAACTAAATGGTAAAACGATGCAAGATCAACACAAAAGGCTGAAAGTCATTTGCCTTAAGGCACGAGTTGATCACCGCACTGTACAGCACACGGCATGATTCCTCCTTGCACGTCATTCCAACGGTCACAGCATAAACACATAAAAGTACCCGTCTGAAAGGCTTCAAACTTTCTGGCTGAGCACTATAGCACACTACCACGGACACTACCACACTAAAGCCTGGCGTTTTCTTCCACTCAAAGCCTGGCATCCTCATTATTGCGAACTCTCGTTGTTGACAAATTAACTTTCTCAGTGGACCTTGTCATTCGAAGTACACCCAGCCCTTGATGTTGTTACTGTATGCGCCGCATGTCACGTTTTCCTGGGTACTCCATTTGGCCAATATTTATCACCGTTGGTCTAGATTCCTTTGCAGCCACATTCAGTGATTACAAGCTAGGGCACTAATAGAGAAGTGAAGGCGTGATAGAAACAGTGAACAATCCCAAAAAAGACTCCCTGAGTTGCTCTCCCCTGAAGAGAAAAAGTGTCAGCCACAGATGCACTGCACCGCACCTCCCATTCTAGGAAAGTGCCTCAGGCTTACCCGAGACCCCGTTTTCTCGGTCACCAGATGAAAGCAGAAGCTTCCGTTGGCAACACACCGCAGCCACTGACACTGTCTTACCAGTACAGAATCTGTCTGATTGTTTCTGGCACGTTTCTCATGTGCCAAGAAAGTCACTCATATATTTCACGATGAAAGTAAGATGAGTCCAAACTATAACCTTGTAATGCCCAGTGTAGCGAATTCGCAAAGTAGTAAATGTGCGCCGTGTACTCATTTACGCAAGAAGTTAGTATAAAAAATCTTGTGTGAATATTTTCCCAGTGGCTAACGCTTTCTGATAAAAAGGCCCAGCCCCATTGTAAGGGAACTGGGTGAAGGGAAAGGGGGCGCAAAGATACGGCATGTTCGATGACTTCTTGTGTCCCGTTTAATAAGAACTCTTGCGGAAAAACTAGGCAAATATTTGTTTTTCAGGCCTATCCGACGTTAAGGAGCCACGCCAACCACGCTATTTTCTCGGTTCTGGATTAACATCATCCACAAAACAAAAGACCTCTAGGGTGTTTGCGTTTTGCGCATGCACACTTGTGCCCCGCTGTTCTCTCAGCCTCCTAAAGGATAGGGTTTCTAAAACTCTCCAATGCTCGCGTTTGCTAGGTACATAATGGATGCAACTAGACCTCATCACTCTAACATGTCAACAAAAGCGTGGTTCTGTAGAAACTATTGCACGAAGCAACAACTTGGTAAAAACAATGCCCGATGATTTAACGTGGTTAGGCCAAATGCGAATTAGGTGCGCTAACGCTTAGGCTCTCACTTCGATTTCGGGTCTAGTCACCATACAATCTTAGATCGCTGGGAGCCTCCACAACAACTCACCCGTTTCCGCAAACAACTCGCCCGAAACTCGACCGTTTCGCCATTGCGTTCACAACACTCCAGGCTCTGTGGTGCAGCGGTTAAGCGATGCGCCGCTGCCCTGCGGTGGAAGGTGCTGCCACCTGGTGGGACTTGCGAGGCCCCGGTAGCTCTTCCCGAGCAACCTTTCGTGGGCAGTCAGTAATCGAAATTCCACCTGCGCGATGGGCACGATGAACAGAGATAAATTTACGTTCTAAAAATGTGTTCATCACCTCTCTATGAGCAGAAATCACTCTTGGTACGGTTTTCTTTCGAATCCAGGTATTCCAGTTGATATTCTAGTTCCAGATATTCTAGTCCTCCAAGATGTCACAAGTACTTGATGTCGTGAATTCACATCATCCCGATATATACGGAAATTACTTTTTTTTTATTCATTCAGAATTCAGTCGGTAAAGGGTTAAGAGGAAGTCGCGCGAGAAGGGAATATGACCCTTAATAAAGCCGGTCGAGTTCAGTGACGGAAGAGCTTCGTCATAGATAAGAACCCAACCTCTATTTTCCAAAGGCATTTCGTGTGTAATTTTTTTTATTACATTCGCTTGTTAATTTGATTGTTTATTTACTCACTTTATTGTTAATCTCACCCTCAACTCCTGAGGCAATATTCAAGGGAGTAACTGCTAATTTCTATTCACCTCAGTGCACCCAAACGGCTACAGTAGAAAGCTAAAGATCATTTCGCAGAATCTTCTACGCAGGAAAAAATAAAATTCTTCCTGGTCCGCAACATTGTGCAGAGAAGTGGTTACAATATGAAGTGCAAAATACGCCCCAAAAAAAAAGTGAAGTACAGGCCTGTTACTTTCCTAGGAAAATTAAGGTGAGCTTCGCGTTGCGAAAATAACGGATGTCTTCATTCGAAGGTGGCACGCAGCATAACCGGTGCTCCACCTCCCTTTCTGCAGCGCTGGTCCCGAGGAGCGCCCTCTGCGAACCACGGGCGCCGCATTTCCTGCACGAGCCTCCGGCTCGCGTGGAATTCCTTAACGGGACGGGCGCCGTGGTACCATGCGTGGTGCACGGCTCGCCTCCGCCCCGGGTGACGTGGGCGACGCGCGCGGGCCAGCCCCTGCACGAGGTGCCCGGACTGCGCCACATGCGCCCCGACGGATCCCTGGTGCTGCCCCCGTTCCGGGCCGAGGACTTCAAGGAAGACGTGCACAGCGCCGTCTACCGCTGCCTCGGCACCAACTCGCTGGGCACCATCGGCAGCCACGACGTCCGAGTGCGCGCAGGTGAGCCTTCTCGGCGATCATGCAGCGTACCGCTTCTTGCAAAGAGGAACTCTGTCCGTGTAACGGGCAGTGAGTTCGAGTGTTACGTGGGCTATGAGCGACTAAACCAATACGCCGTATTTACGCTGGCAGAGCTCAGCCCGACGGTACTACAAGCAGGAAAAGCAAATCGACCGCAAGGTCAACATGAAACTTTTGTTTCAGGAAAGCTGAAAAGGGTACTGACAGCAAACTGGCCTGTATCAATATATTATTCCGCCTTCTCATCAGATAGACACCACTCTCAATGAAAACGAAGATTTCACATGCAACAAATCACAGAAGACATGAAATACAGTTCACGACACGACACAGCAAACTTTTAGACACACCGACAGAGCGAATTCACTGCACTGCAAACTACGATGCATCAAGGCAATAATTTTAGAGTGCAGATCCCTAAGGCGGCTACACCGTCATTCACGCCCAAATGGTAAACCGTGGACACCTTTTCGGTCATATTTACCGCATCTGTGCGCTTGCACAGGTCATGGTCTGGCATAACGGCTTACCATGGAGACCTTTTCGGTCATATCTACTATATCTATGCGGTTGTGTAGGTGCGCCTGTAACAATGGTCTGGCATAACTGACATAGCAAATGAGTTAAGAAAATGCATGCAGTCCGCGGCATCTAATATTTCTTGAAGAACGCAGCCGAGCGTTCCTCTGTGTGGACCTCTTTGCCTTGAGTGAGTTGGCTACGTTCTTCTCTTGAAGAGAAAAAGGGCAGCGTTTGTGCGCTTCTTCTGCGAACCTCTGCTACTATGTTTGCGAAACGACAGTCGCAGGTGTTCGCATTCAGCCGTGATTCGAGTTACAACGCCCGCCTTGCTTCCGCCCACGAGAGTTCTTCCGGTGAACAAATAAAACGACATCTACCGGCGCCCGAAACCACCGATATCTGTTGCGCGTCTTCGCGCCGGCAATGTCTCTGACGTTGAGTAACCGGAAATCATTAGAAGCTGTGCGGAAGAACAGAAAAGAGTGTCTCGCCAGCTTACCCGCTCGTATGCCTTCGTGGCACTTACAACAACCCGGAGGGCGCGAGCGTATTTACTGACGCAACAACAAACGCCGAAGTATAATGTACCTCCAAATGCCCTACTTCGCTGCAGATCAGAGAATCATTAGCGCAATCCAAAAGCGACTTTTTCCTCTCCCATTCTTTCGGTTACCCTCTCGTTCTCTCCTGCTGTCAAACGAGATAGATACTAACGACGAAAATGGAGCGGGGGAGACGACGCTGTACGCGTAAAGTGAAGACGAAGGCAGCGAGACAATTCGAGAGGCCCAGTGATCGGTCCGCATTGTGCCAAAATGTGACCAATACCTCGTAACGAGAGGCGCGCTAACGAGCTCATAGCTTCAACCGCAGAGCGTCCGCTCCTGCGGTCGTTCCGAGCGTTGGGGAAGAGAAGGGGGGAAAGGGGGAAGGGCCTGGAGGACGTAATCTGCGCGCCGCACTCATCGATCCCACGGCGCCCGGTTCGTTCGCCCAGCGAAGCCTGCAACGGCCTGGCTGCGGCGGCACGAAACTTTTGCCCGGCTCAGGGCGGATCGAACATGCAAATTATCGAAAGGTGCTCGCGAGCATTACGTTACACCACGAGTGCCGTACACACGACGCCCTCTTTTTCATCCTCCTTCCACTGCGTGCTAGAGCGAGTGAGCAAACGACACTCACTGCTTGTCCCGAGTACGCGCAGCCAGATACAGCCGTGCAGAGCCCTCTTCCCTCCGGCTGGCAACTTCAGGCGACGGAGAACAGAGCCGGCGGAACGGAAGAGTTTCGTCGGGAGGGGTGGAGGAGATGTTTCTCGGTTCCCGAAATCGGCCACAATCCGGGATTCCGGGGAGAGCGCTGCCTTCTGGACGGCTTTGCCCGAGAAGGCTTTTTGGACTCCGGCCGAGCGTGAAATGCCTCGTTGCTGGCTTCGTCGTCGGCCGAGCCGAATCCGGATTAGACGGGGCCCGCAACCCCCCGCCGTCGCCCTCGCTGCCACGTCTGTGTGGGGAGTCTGACACGCTCGCGCAGCCGTGCGCGCTGATTCGTGTTTTTCTGCTGGCTCCGCCAGTGACTCGCGGGTAAACAGCTCGCAAGGAAAATGCCGATGGGGCATCGCCGCTTCTGTCATCGTCTTTGCTTCTGCGTTTCTTCAATCATGCCTCGCACTGTATGTATCGCGAATGAATGTATGTATACGACAAGAATGGAGAGGGGGGGGGGGGCTGCAGTCGCTGTTATGGAAATCATCGACGGCCCTCCTCTTGGGACGCCGTGTTCAGGTGTGATACGGGGATGCCGCAGTAAGCAAACAAGCGTGGTGACCATGGATGTTTCGACCGAGCACCGTTCTGTAAAGGCATGTGCTCTTTCAATTTCCTTTGTTTCCTCATTTATGGCGGGAAACACTAACGGGAGCCGACCCTGAGTCATCGTGTAACAGAAGCCCGGCCCTTTGTTTGAAGTGGTTGTTCTTCCTTGGCTGGGCTTGGCTTGTCACCTTAGGCGATCGGAGCCAAGACAAGGGAAGCGAAATTGAGAGCCGTGCCTAAACAGAAAGAAAATAGAAGAAAACTAGAACAAAAGGAAGAGAAAGACGAAGAAGAGAGAGAGAATAAGAAGGGAGAGATAATGGAGCGAAGCAAAATAATAGCCGCTGCTCGTGCCGAATGATTTAGCTAATCCGTAGCGTACTGCAGCGAGCTTTTTTTTTTGTCTTTCGAACAGAGTTCTTTCAGCTGTGCGTTGTTTAATTGGAATTCATAGCTGGCTTTAAACTGCTATTGTCTATCGTTGTCATGTTCTTTTACAGCAACAGCTGGATACAGAACCACCGGCGAAATGATATCGTTGTCGTCATCTGTGTTATTACGCTCCCGTACAAACTCCTCCGTCCCTACTCCCTCTCCTTCCTCTTCCCTCTCATTTCCTCGCTGCGCCTGTCAAGCTGGACAGCCCCCTAACAGACCCTAGCTGCAAATTCAGATTTCTCCTGCCGCAGTAGAATGTGACAGGGAGTGGCCATTATAAATACCTTCACTAAAGCCTCTTGAGCTTTTTTTAGGAGACTGTTAATTCGCAGCGCTGGCTTCGTATATAGCCAGAGTAAGGGTAGGTGAACAATCTTTGGACACCCCTGTCATGCCGTATGTTGTCAGCACAGCGCTTAATCCGGTTAATCCCGGTCTAAAGAACGCCTTGGTACCAGACCACGTGTCCTCTCTTCAGGCCACTGCGAGCGAGTACCACATGTGCCTCTCCGTGGCCATATAAAGTCCCGTTCACACTTGCCCAAAAATCCGGCGAGCGAAGCGGATTCGGCCGCTTTTGACGCCGAGCGACGCGGAAAGCGACGCGGCGAGGGCGATCGGGCTGGACCCATTTCCGCCGCGCGGCGACAAACATGGCGGCGCCCTTCGAAGCCGGACCCCCCGCTTCGGATTGAATTCTCGTTGTTGCTGCCTTTTTCAGTGCGTTCACTGGCCAGAAATGCGGCTCAGGTCTTTCGCTTCCTGTCACCTCGCCGCCAAGAAAACGTATAAGTGATAAATTTGCTTTCTTTTTTTATTCAGAGCGACGATTCCACCGCTACTAGGCTTAACAGCAGATTCCCTTTGTTGACAGTAATGGTTCCCGCCCTGGCAACCAGATGACGCCACTATAGCTGAGTTTATTTTTTCCCTACGAGCTAGCATACGCTGAACTAAAAGTGAGATTGTGCCTGCGTTTAACGCACGAAAGCATGCATACGCTTATGGTACGTAGACAGCGTAAATTTATGCTCTTTTCTCACTCTGTGTATGCCGCTAGCAGCGACGCGGTGTGGAAAAGCGAGAAACAGCAGCGGCGTGGCGGATCCGCCTCGCTCACGCGTGAACAAGTGAGAACAGGTCCTTGTTTTTGCGGCGAGCGAATCCGCTTCGCTCGCCGGAATTTTGGGCAAATGTGAATGGGCCTTAAATGTTACCACTGAAGCCAGCTGTCGTTCCTCAACCGTAACTTCGTTCGTCGAGACACCTAAAGAGCTGCAAGCCTGGCTGGTGTACTAGTCTAACCAAGATCTGTCCTGCGTTTCTATATATTATAATTATTTTAGAGCATTAACTCTAATACTTGCATTGCTCAAGGTCGCGTTAGTATGAAACACAAGGTCATTCAAATGGGACCAGTGGGTGGTACCATTGGTACACACACTGTGGACCACCTAATTGGCGTAGAACGTTCAGAGTGGTAGGAAATGGTTCAGCGCGTCACTGAGCATAATATACTACTCGAATCAAAGCGTAGCGTGTCATAGGGATTCGCATCGACGACGTTTTGCTCCCCAAACCGTGACTTCTTGAAATTCAAACATCCATTACGACCAAACTAATCGACGCAGGACATCCGAAGTGGTGTCAAACGATTTTTGTTATTGCGATGCATACATTGGCACCACAGAAGTGGAGATCTGTAGATAATGCAAAATTTGTACTGAATATAGCGGAGATGGCTAATCAATCAATATTCGTTCGATATTGCTAACGCTCGATACTCATACGATGCCTCAGCGTTTTGCTCCACTTTTTTTTTTTGCTGCACTTCGATAAAGAGCACGCAGGGGTCGTTCTGTTGTGCTGATAACATGCTTCGTGCTATTCGAGCTCTTTCTTTCATAACCAACGGGCGGAATGCAGCAGCAGGAAGTTATCTTTTTTGTGTGTGCGTGTGTGTGACTCGCGTTAGGCCTCTTAGTAAGCAGTTTCATCTCAAACGAATTGACTAGTTCCGAAGTGTGTGCGAATATCATGAATTTTCGAATTCCTCCTTTTCGATTTGCTGCACATAACAAAAACTAAATGCTCAAAATTATTGCAAACGAATGGAATCTGCTGTCAAGTTATCGATCACTATTCGAGTAATTGCCATGAGGTTCGAATAAGGCATGGCGAAATTTACTCTGACGATGGTTGGAAAAACAGAACCCACTCCAATACCAGAGAGCGTGCCACGTGATCGGTTTGCGCAGGATAGAAGTATCAGTGTCACGCCGCGGTCGATTTATGCGGCAGCGTTCAATATGCTCCTACATAGTCACGAATGTTTGACAATGCGCAAGGTTTAGCAAAGCCGGCCTTGATACCCGCCTGATCTCCGGAGCCATGGTTAATACGTCTCTAGCACTCATATGATCTACTGAGATGTGGCGCTAATTTATTCGCTGAAATCATCACTAACAAAAAAACGTAATTTCTCCGTACATATGGCATGAGGGTCATAGAATTAATATGCTTAATTGGTGTTGCCTACCATCTGCGGGGAATTTTTTGGCAGCGATAGCTATACTTGCATAGGGTATTGTATTGGACTGGGTGGATTCTGTGCCGTGGCACCACTCATTTCTATCGATTGGGTGTGAAAAAATAAGATCATAGCACCATACTGCAGCATCGCCGCAAGCGCTGCGCTGTTTATCATGATTATTCTTTCTGTAGGAATGCTTGGACAACTAGCGAATACTCGTTGAAATATTCGATTCGTCTTCAGTATAGCTTTAGCTATGCAGTATTCGTATTCGATTTCAAAAAGTTCTATTTGAACACCGCTACCAACTACTAATTTTAGAGCAGGGTCATAGTGCCGTTCAGAACGAGTAGTGAAGCGAACCCAGAACAACACAGCGGCATCTATAGTTACTTTACACGTTACGGTGAGTGGTCGCACAGTAACTAATCTGCCCTGAAAAGCCTTCGTTTAATGACAGCTGCTAGTTATAATTAACAATGTTTGATAAAAGAAATAAAGGAAGAAAACATCGTCTCCGCCCCACAGAACCACTTCGATGCTTTAAGAGGAAGCCCGCAGCCGCCCTCCGGACTATGTATTGTGCTAAGTCAAACGCATGAGCTCACACGTGAACCGCAGCATCTAACGTTTCACCAAAGAGAAAGTTTCTTCTCTGTTCTGTCTTCTGCAGCGTGTCAAAATGAACATGAAGAGTAACGTCTCTGCTTGAAACGGACATATTCCTTTTTGGTGCGTGCGCTGTTGGTTAGCTCTGGTGGTGAGTTTTCTGCAGCATCGTCTGACCGACTGTCAAAGGTAGCACGAAACTAGAGTTCAAAAGGGATACTTTTCCGGGTGATACGTCTTCATCATTGGCTTCATCATCATCATCAACCTAACAACGCCCACTACAGAGCGAAGGCCTCTCGCACTTTTCTCCAATTAGCCCTGTCCTTTGCCAGCTGCGCCCACCGTCACCCCGCCAACTTCATCTCATTCCCCCACCTAACTCATAGGGTCACCATTACAGGCTTGCGACTCTTTTGTACTCTAGCTTCTTTGTAAGTCTCATTAGTGAACCCTACTCTTGAGACTTACTATTGATGCTCACACACTATTGATACTGACGCTTACTATTGAGGCTTACTATTGAGGCTTACTATTGAGGTTCTCACAGCTAGAACTCTCAAAGTTCTAGCTGTGTGGGAGCATGCGTGCGTTCATGCTTGCGCATGTGCGCGCATGTGTGGGTGTGTTAGTTTCGACTGCGTCCATTTCTTTAGCCTAGACTTATTATCCAGTGCAATGGTGTTTTCACATCCTCCTTTCAGCAAAATGCAGTCTTTGCATGCACTTCTTTGGGATACGTACTTTCATGAAATACAGCGGTGTTTAAAAGAGCAAAAAAGACCCCTCCCAGCAGCTGTTCGGAGAAAAGTCAACGCTCCTGCCTTTTCCATCCCAGGAAATAAAGCAAGCGCATCAACGAATGCCAATTTGCACGTGCTGCTTAAAAACAGTAGAGCAGAAAATCACGAAGCAAAAGAGACCAACCGTGTCCCGTCTTTCATGCAATTTAAGCGCAAAAGAAAGGCGGCGAGTTAAAAGCAACATGCAGATAGCTTCACACTTCCATTGAGTGAACGAAAGAAGAAAAGGGATCCGTAGAGGTCCGGAACGAGCTGGGTCATTTAAATTCAGCTTCCATTGAAGTGAAAAAGGAATATCCTGGAGATCAAAAGCACTCCCAGGTCCAAACAAGGGGAACCTTATAATTGAGTCGAGATGACGAGATCAAAGGTTGGTGTCTATGGCGTGTTCCCTATACCGTGCCCAGGGGGATTTTCGTGTTTTACTTGGCTTGGCGCTCTCCGAGCGAAATGAACGTTTCGCCCTATTTAAGCCTTGGATTTGTCGCATACATGAGGGTACGTGCAAGTGCATTGCCTTCACTGAGGGCGTTGAATCCGGTTTTTACGAACACGCTATATTTCGTGTTGTTTCATCGTAATGCAATTTATTTTATTTTAGACACGCTTACTATCAAAGGGATGGAAAAGAACTGGGACGCTTAATTTAATTAGCGTACCTGTTTTGAAAAAATATGCAGCGTTATCAGGATTGCCTTAGTATCAGCTTCACTGTGTAAACTCTGTACAAAAAATTAATGAAGGTATGTATTGTGTCTTTATAAGCGCTTAATACAATTATGTCTACCCCTGGATTGAAATTAGTGAAGTTCTAAGCTCTACAAAACAGATGAGACAAGACAGGACGACGATACATGCGCGATATCATCGTCTTTTTCTTCTCTTTTCGTGTATAAAAGATATTTGGCCGCTTTAGTGTTGAATTCTGTATTCGTTAAAAAATGAGACGGACACATTGAATTTTAGGGCTTGCCTGACCTCCTTTCTAGCCTAATTTGATACCTCGTTGCGGATAGTTTTTCTTTTGCAGAAATTTTTGAATTTACACGAGGCTTTGATACTAATAGCTATTAATGAGACTTGGGTAATGAAGCCACCTATGCGTGGCTCTCTCTGAGCAAATGCGCAAATGTGCAGCGAGCAAATATGCGTTCACTGGGATGCTCTGGAACCCAGATTTAACCTAGTCTCTTTACTGACTAATGTGGACGCCAAATTCAGAGCTCGTAGCGTCGAGCTAAGAATCTGGTAGAAGTGGGTTCGTTGCATGCGCTGTCTTTTACTCCAGAGAAACTTTATAGTTGCGCCGATATTTCAGAAAGTAATTAAAGAGCCCTGAGCGTGCGAACAGCCTACGTTGTTCTTTCCAATCAATTCCCGCCAACTTGTACGTTCCAAATAAAAAACAGAACAATCGCTTTTGAATCCCAGCACTTCGCAAGCACTGCGTACGTGTTCCTCAGCCTTAACTCCGGGTGCCTCCAAGCACTTAGATTTAACGCAAACAACTGCACATGTAAACAGGGCCTCTCCCTCCGTTGCCCTTCATCAGCGTCGCGGGCCGGGAACTCAGCAGAAGTTTACCGTAGAAGCAAAAACGGTAAACTTCTCACTTGTTGACAGTGCGGTAAAGCGCCGAGTGCCTTGTCGGCAGCGGTGCTTAATAGCAAACTTTCTATGCTTTTGCTCGGCGGTAAAGCGCATCAGCAGCAAAACACGCGGCAAGCAAGCAGCGTTGCTTCATGGGAGAAGCGGTGCGGCTAGGCTCACGTGTTTCCAGTGATGCGGAAAGGCAGGAAGCATCCAGCGTTGGAGAAGCGCCCGGAATAGCGGAAGGAAAACCGCGCGAAAACGGTGCCGACGGAATCCCAAATTGAAGCCCCTGTGTTCGGCGAAGAGCCCTGTGTTTGTCCGAGCCGTCGTTGGATGAAGAAGGTGTGTTTGCACTGCGAGGCTCGGCTCGGCTCGGCGCAATCACTCTGCTGGTCGCTTGCCGCTCTCGCGTTGCGCACACACACAGACACGAAGGAGCTCGCCGCGCTGTCGCTGGATGGAGTCCTTTGTCTAATCACACGCGCGGCAAGAGGGTCGCAGCTGCCGAGAGGCCTGAGATCTTTTCCCCGTCGCCTCCGGTGTTATTGCGATGCCTGTTCTAAATGGGAGATTGAGTGAGTGCTTGTGTGTGCTCCTCGTCAGGCGCTGAAGAATTGGGAGCAGAGGTAAGCACGAGTGCACAAGCAGTAGATGAGAGAATAAGCGAGTCATCGAGTGAGACAATGACGGGGCAAACAATTCGGTAGGGCAATAAGGGAGTCATCAGAGTTATATGCTGGCCATTTAGAGGTTGAATTTGTGAGGCCGGTACAACGAGTGGTCAATGAGTGAGTGAGTGAGTGAGTGAGTGAGTGAGTGAGTGAGTGAGTGAGTGAGTGAGTGAGTGAGTGAGTGAGTGAGTGAGTGAGTGAGTGAGTGAGTGAGTGAGTGAGTGAGTGAGTGAGTGAGTGAGTGAGTGAGTGAGTGAGTGAGTGAGTGAGTGAGTGAGTGAGTGAGTGAGTGAGCGAGCGAGCGAGCGAGCGAGCGAGCCAGCGATTGATTGATTGATTGATTGATTGATTGATTGATTGATTGATTGATTGATTGATTGATTGATTGATTGATTGATTGATTGATTGATTGATTGATTGTGCACACCCTAAAGAACGAAGTAAAGGACCAACGTGAAGGTGACAATCAAACGAGCAAGTTTGGAAGAATAGAGGGGAGAGCATTGCTCTTTTGTAGATTTCGCAAAAAATACACTACTAAAAAATGTACGTTAGCATCGATTTGCCGTCAGTCCTCATTTCCTCGCTCGCTTTCTAAAAAATTCGGTGGCTGAGCAAATTTAATATGACCTCAGAGAACGCTCGCTGAAGGAAAAGAGAAAAACACCTAGTAGTTGGCTCTCTCTCTTCAAATTGAGCAACGAACTGGCTTCACTAGCAAACACAAGCTTAAGCTCTCTACTGCACAATACCGAACACATGCTTCAATTTATCCCGCATTCTAGTGCAGCAGTCTTAGGCGAAGGCATTATTCAAGGTCTTAAAATTAATACGCGGATCATAACGCCCGAGTGTTTGCTTCTTTTTCTTCGCCAGTGAAGCATGAGCCCCATTATGCGAACGCCTTGAGCTTGCACGCGTGCTTTGTGTCAGATACAGGGATTTAGGGCGTTTCGAGTCCTGCGAGGAAGCGCATATTTATCGGAGAGCATTAAGAAGCAAAACAAAACACATAAAGGCGGTCGCTTTTTCTCCCCCTATCTTTTCGGGGCCAGCGCTCACCAAGGCCCTATAAAGAAGGCACGCAGAGAGAACCGCAAGCGCTTGCATTCATAAACTTTCTCGGAGCCCAGAAGAGCTTCCATGGGAGGAAATGAACCATTGTTACCACGATTGCAACAAGAAAGCAAACGCGGGAAACAAGAAAAGAAACAAGGGTAAAGCAAAAGCGGGAGACGAAAAAGCGAGCTGATCAAAATGCGGAGTAGAGGCAAGATGATAGATGATGGATGGCTGACGTCCGGCGTTTACGTCTTTGGAGAAGTTGTAAGCTTATGGCCGCTCTCAGTGCTTCAGCGGGCATGCTGCGTACGGGGTGGTCGGCGAATGTGTTATGTAAAAGTAGCGGGGGAGGGCGCCACGGTCGCACAGACACACGCGCGCGCGCGCGCGCGCGCGCACAGCTACCAACCAAACAACACAAACACATACATATGAGAGCAGAGTGCGGAGGCAGCGGCTGGCGCTGCGCTCAGCTGCATATCGCCCAAGGAGCTCTCCCGGCCATTCATCAGTGACCAGCGCCCCGGAGCTTCTTTGTCACCTCTCTTCAGAACGGTCACTTAATATTCCGACGCTGCGCGCTCACTATAAATCAGCTCCTCCGCCGGCGGCCCCGACGCCGCCGCCGCTCCTATCTTCCTCGGGCGAGCAGCCTGGGGATGGGGAAAAAGGGGGAAACGGGGAAAGCACTGCGAGGGAAACAGGGAACGGGTCTGCGCCGCACGGCACTTTCCCTGGCCGGCACTGCGGGTGGCAGTGCATGGCATTTCGGAGAACTGTTCTAAAGGGAGGGATGGAAGGCAGCGTCGAAACGTGGACGTATACGCTTTCGCTTGCAAAAACAACGCCGCGCGTTGATGTGCAACGGACCTCTGTTACTGCCGTTTATTCTTTTGATTTTGTTTGGAAAGAGCGTGCCGCTATGTACTTTACAGCAGCTATCAGCCTCACCGGGTTTCACTGAAGAGTAGCTGCGAGGAGAATGCGGCGAAGCAAAAACCAATGGAGGGACATCCTCTATTCTCAAGTTGCTTCCGCTCCATAATCGGAGGCATAAGTCACTGCATCGACTCGAGCCGCATACGCGAGAAGACGAGAGAAATGGGGGGGAAGCAACAGGAAAAAATAGTCGCCCGCTGGCTGTTTAAGATAAACGGTGGGTTCGCTGACCGAAAATGCGGGGCTACAATGTATGCTTAAGGCGCTCGGGATAAGTCTAGGTCCATAGAGCACCGCGTATAGACCCTTAATGACATCTTTTTACCTTTTTTAAGCTGTGAGGAGCTGCTGAATAAAACGAAAGGCCCTGGTAAGCGGCATTTGCCCGCCGTTGTGGCTGGAAGAAAGGAACGCCGTTCCTTGAATATTGGAGGTTCTCAACTCCGTCCACATAAAGTGCAAGTGCAGTTTGTTTTGTCTTTTCTTTCCCTCGAGCATTTTTATCTTGGGCAACAGAACAGGAAAACTCAGGGAAGACACCTTAACCTTAAAAGGTGCTGGCACAAGCTGTTGATTGTTTAGCATTAATTGACTTCATATAAATGCGCTGATGTAGTACAGATGCTGTCAAAAATAAATGTAAGGCAATATTGACGAAAAAATTAATCATTGCCCCCCCCCCCCCAATTCATGCATCCTTGAGGACATATGCGCAGGCTAATTTGTAATTTTGCGAATTGCATTGTGGACTAACAGACATGGACCCTTATGCTTTAGGTTTAAAGATATTAAATTGTTTTGACAAAGTCGCCTTCCGTTTACTTTTGACGCCGACTGTATATGTGGTAAGCCTCTAGCCGCAATGGGCGCTGCAAGTATCCGCAAAGCCCTACACACGAAGGAAATGCCTTCTCGTTTTCCATGTTTATGTATAAAAGGCTGAAATTCCTTAACATTGAGCAATAACTGGATTTCATGTTTTGCAATGACACACCAAACACGCGGATAGAGCTCTAAAGAACAGCACTCGTTAAAAGTCACACGAGAGTCTGCCGTCGTAAGAGGCACCGCTGACTTTTGCGCAAGACACCTTCAGTACGGCCGAGTGTCAATATAGCACCGCAATCTTCTTTCTGCAATCCTTATTCATATCATAAAACCTGGTCCCGCGCAAGAGCGGCACATATGGCAAGGGAGTTGATTCAGCCAACGAAAAGAGGACTAAACTTTTCGGGCATCAGGACTTTCAAAGCGAACGGGACAAAGCGCGTCTCTTGCCTAACACGTTACTGCAACACACTTTTCGAGCATCTCCTTCCATGCAGCCGGGCCGCATAATCCCAAAGGAGGTATAAGGCGGCATTGCATTTAGACGAAGACAAAAAAGGAGAAAAAAGCAAAGCTGAATTAACTCGGCGCATATTTCCACGTTTTCTTTTTTCTTTTCAACTCTACCACTAAATTCCCAAAGCTCACCGAGCCGCGGGCGTGAAGCGTCCCAACGCGAAGCGCCGCTCGACCTAAACGCCGGCGCGTCAACGTTGCCGGCGCCGTGGCGCGCAAGTCATTTTCACGCGTTCTTGGCCACGCCGATTATTCGCCACATTCCTCGCGGCGACGCCGCCATCAACGCCGTCTTTGTGCGCGCCCGAAGGATAGGCACGCCAACCAACGCGCGCGCGCGAGCATTTTGTAAAATGCTTCCTAATCCAGAAGCGAGTTCCTCGGGGAGGTCTCAGTGTGGACGGCTGCTGCTGCTACTGCCGGACGGCAGCTCGTTGTCGCAATTATGCAAAAAAAATCTCGGAGAACTCAAGTTTAGAGGAATAAAAAGAAAGTGAAAATAAAACAAAGAAAGAACTGAGGGAGTAAAAAAAAACGCTGGAGAGCATTAAAAGTGTAGTCGGGGAGAGCAGATCCGGAGAGAACCGGGGAATTCAACCAAAGATACGCAACGGAACGCGCTCCGAAGCATTCTTCCCCAATTTTCATCATCGCTTCGTTCGTGCTTTTTTTTCTCTTCTTTCTTCCTTACAATCCAATGGCATGTTCGCACCTTTAAATTTGCTCTCGCCTCGGCGCACAGCGAGTCGGCTTTCATCAGGTTCGGGGCGTTCCTTCTCAAGGGGGTCGTTTCATTATGCGGCGAGGACAAAAAGGAAGAGCATAGGTGGAACAGACCGGGAGCGGGGGGGGGGGGGGGGGGGGGAGTAAGGACAGTAGTAAGAGGGTTATTGGGAATCCCAAGAGGCATCCAATTCACAGCGCGGAGAATGCGAGATAGCGCCATTGTAATGACTCGCCGAAAGAATCTGCCCCGCGTCGGCGCCGCCAATGGGACGATGAGGTTGCTCTAAGGCTCCAACCGCGCTGCCCTCCGCGAACCAGCAACAGCAGCAGCTTGAGTCAGCGAGCGACGTGAAGTACAAGCGGACTTCTATTTCTCTCCGGAATAAAGGCAAAAAAACTCATAAATAATAATAAAAAAAAGAACCACGAAAGAGCAGAGTGCGCTCCGGGTGCTGGAAAGCTGCAAGCGAGCATCTTTTGAGGTCGACTGCTTCCTTTTACTGCGGAGCCTCTTCAAAAAGATCCCGCTTCCGATGTGTATAAAAGAGCAGCGAATGCAATGTATGCATCGTCGTGCCATGCGGAAAACCATTTTGGATTAGGTTTCGATCTGGCTGCAGTCGGAGCCGCGCCTGCGTGGGTTCCGTAGTGGGCGGGAGCGCCTTTGCCGCTTTGCTCGCTGGTAAAGCCGCGACGCACGAAATAGCTGAGTCAGACTTGAAGAAACGAGTTTCTTTTAAATGCGCTTGCAAATCTAGAGAAAACATTGCGTAGCTGACTTCAGAGAGCTGAGATGAAAGCTGCCGAGCCCTGCCCTCATGTTTCACCGTGTCTTAGACACTTCACCCCGTTGTTCATTTCAAAGGAGTTAGTTAGGGAGAGGATGCTCGATTCATACCTTAACCAGCGGAGATCTCGAACTTAACCAGCGGAGATCTCGAAGCTGCATGAGGAGTTATCCCTCGGTATGTAAGAACTGTTTAAAATGCGGAGATTTGGGTCGGTACCCACTCATTGCTTGCATAGCACGGGTGTTGACTTGAGGTAAACACCTCTTTTCTGCTTTAGTACGTGCCCTTTGCCCGTAGTCGCTCGACATGATATAATTAAAACTGGTGGCCTTTTGCACTGCCAATAGCTATCCAGATTGGTCTCCCACTTGTTAATATTTCTTATATTACGGGAGATTTGATGAATGACGGGAGGTTAGATGTTGACACAGTTCAAGACGGACTTCGTCATTCTTTAGAGTGGAAGTTTTGGAAAATAAGATTAGGTGCACGATATACTGCATCCTACTGCAGTTAGATGTTTAGTGAGCACACCTCTCCGTGCAGAGAAAGATACGTACGAATACTACCTGTACATATTCTTAGTTTCGTGCGGGAGGAACAGTGAGAAAACAAAGCCTTGAATGATAGTAACGGTTCCACCTTCACAAAGACGAACCTAGATACAGAACCACTTAGCGCGGAATCAGTAGTGGTGTATGCGCACGCGCACACACACAAGAACAGAAATTAGACGGGCTCTATTTCACACACCTGAAATTATTATTTACTGCCAGGCATATCATGCACGGTATGAATTAACAGCTGGAAAGTTAACAGGTTTTGCCATCTAGACGGTAACTTTTTTTTTCAGCGATGAAACTACAAGCTATCGGACTCAAATGAAAATCTGCAATTCCCTCTTTCGAAGGAGTACCCCTTTTGCGATGTAGTCCTCTAAAAGAACGATGAACTCCCGCCGTTGATGTTTAGTATTTGCAACGCCCTCTCGAAGTAACGATATGGCGACTTTAGCATCACCAACCCTAAAGCCCGGAGCCCGTATCACTGTATTTGTCGCTTTTTTCCCGGGGTGAAAAACAAAAGCGTCGTTTATGTCGTCAGCGACCACCATCACGAGTCTCTGAATGCCGTCGAACAGAGGAATGATGTCGTCAACAACGACCATCACTCCTCTGTTCGACGGCATTCAGAGACTGGTGTGCCAGTGTAAAAACTGCGTCGTCGCCACTGATGGGGGCTATATAGAGAAATTCCTTTTGCTGCCTCTGCATGAGTAACAGTATGGTAAGTCCCAAAGCTCTGGGAAGGATGACAGAAAAACGAAAGCGATACAGCGGCAACGAAAGCTTCCTAAACATGGCCCGTTTAGCCCCGTTCCCTCTTTCAGTAACCGATCTCACAGTAATTGTCTAGTTTATTTTAATTTACAAATCTGAATTTCGTTCTTTTATTTCCTTATTATAATTATTACCATTATATTTTTTTATTCATTTATTTCATTGTTTCACATTTGAGCACGTGTCAGTCGCCGCCTGTCTTGGCCAATCCCCTGCAGTGGGTACGCGCCATTCTTTTGAGGACAACAACAACAGTAACAACCAGGAGATAGTACCGATTTGGTGCCCTGCACTGGGGAAGGAGATTGGAAAGATATGAAGGGGAGAGGCAAGAACAGCTGATTTAGAAATCAGCACCAGAAAGGAATAAGGACTTAGCGAACGGCAAGGTTTGAAGTACAGTCTATCTCACGAAGCCCTCAAGATAATGGCGTGAGCAACGTCCTCCGGATGGTTACAGAGTCTCAAATTGAGGAAGGAAGAATCGCGTGTATGCATAGCGTCCAAGCGGAAAAGAAATGAAGGGAGAACTGAAGAATGGTACACGCCATCTGACTATTATCAGTCAACCAAACTTGCACGGTTGCGCTACTCTAATTGAAAGCTGTTTGGCTCGGTTTATGGGGTTTAACGTCCCAAAGCATCTAATGCTATGAGGGACGCCGTGGTGAAGAGCTTCGGATAATTTCGACCACCTGGTGTTGATTAACGTGCGCTGACATCATACAGTACACAGGAATACATGATTTCGACTCCATTGAAATGCTACCGCCGAGGATGAGATCGAACTTGTGTCTTTCGTGTCGGTCAGCAGGCAAGCACCATAAGCACTGAGCGACCAGTGAAGCTTATGTTTGTCTGGGAATAACCCTAGTGTATTTGAAGAAGTAGGGGCATACCTCTAAGCCAAGCCGTCACCACTGATCTGAACAATGACAAGAAAAATTTCTAGAATATGGTTGTGTTGGGGCGCATTTTCCAGACACTGTTCAAGTATGAACAGCAAATTGCCGATACCCTGCGAAGAGAAAGTATGTAACAGTCACGTCTTGCCACTATACTCACCTACGAAGCCGACACTATAGAGGTTAACTGCAAGAGGCTTTAAATTAGATTCAGGGTCGCGCTGCGAGCTGGGCAAAATTCAGGGTATATTTGAAGAATTGGAAAAAACAGCGCAACGGAAGACGAGTCAAGAGAAGGACAAACAAACACCAGCGCTGACTCACAACCAAATGATTTATTGCTACAGGTGAGGCAGCATATAAATGAAATGGCACGAATAAAAACACAAGAAAAAGCATGAGAAAAAAATTTAAAAAATACCACACAACCTGACTGAGAAAAGGCACGTCTCTGATTAAGATACGCAAGTTCCTTAGGTAGTAGATTTATCGATGGGCTGCCGATACAGGTGTTATTTAGCTTTTTAATATGGCAAGCCTCCGAAATGAGCCTCGTGGTCTCATCTTTATAACGGGAGATGATAGTGGTCCGATTCAGATGCGCTTCGCAGTGCAGAGTGTACACTCTACACATTGCATTGTGCACAGTGCAAAGATTGCGAAGCGCATCTAAATCGGACCACTATCAATACCCGTTATAAAGATGAGAACACAGGGCTCATTTCGAAGGCTTGCCATATTAAAAAGCTAAATAACATCTGTATCGGCAGCCCATCGATAAATCTACTACCTAAAGAACTTGCGTATGTTAATCGGTGACGTGCCCTTTTTTTCAGTCAGGTTGTGTGGCTGTGAGGTATCTTTTTCTCGTGCTTTTTCTTGTGTTTTTACTCGTGCCATTTCACTTATATGCTGCCTCACCTGTAGAAATAAACCATTTGGTTGTTAGTCAGCTCTGGTGTTTGTCCCTCTCTTGTCTCGTCTTCCGTTGCGCAGTTTTTTCCAATTCTTCAAAAATGTACCAGCCAGCCCATATTTGCACTGTTCTGGAATTCAGGATATATTCTAAGGAGGACTTTTATTTCCGCTTTATCATTTTATTTCTTGCTGATGTTAAGTCACGTGAATAGCTGAACGTTATTGTGAGCATCCTGCATGTTTTGCGCAATTATCTTCTTCCTGTTCATATCTGACCAGTGCTCACTGCGCGCACGTCTAATTTCCATGTCCAACTCCCTTTCAAAATGTGTTCGCACCTCAAAATTGTTCTCTTCTACTAAGCCCCTGTCGCATCCTGACGCCTTTTTCGGCATGTAGCAGCCGGAAAGTTTCTATAAACTACCCCAAGGAATGTTTAGACGGCACTTTTCACCATCCTCGTCTCCGTTTGCGGGGCCCGCGCACGTGCTGAATGCGCGCGCTTTTTACGAGCAGTAGACAATTAGTGCCGGCCGCCTAACGCGACTTGAAGTCATTACCTTAGCTCGCCTCATAACCTTCGAGCTCCGCCTGAAACGTACCCCCTGAAAAGGTGCTCCCCAATTTCATCCTCGGTTGACTTTGTTTCTTTTTTGTTTGTATGTTTTTTTCCATTGCACACTGCTCGAGTTCAAAGTTCAAATTGGAAAAGTTTTGCTTTCAGTGCCAGTTTTGCCGCAAACTTCTCCACTGAGCACGCATGGTTCGCTTCCAAAACGCAAACATGGCGTTAAATACCGGCGGATATAAACGGGACAAAGGGAAGAAGAGGAACGAGTTAGGGAATTCGCTTAACGCCAGACGGCTCGTCGTTCGCTGAATGCGGGACCCACTGCGCGATGCGGAGCCGTGTTTATTCTACTCGGTCACGGGAGCTCGCGGGGTGGCTTTTGTGCTGGGACCATTCGTTCGTGAATTGCCGCCTGGCTCCCTCTTTTCATCCCACACTGCCTCTCTCATTGAGAGCTGAGCAACGGGCGGGGGGGAGAAGCATCACTGTTTTCAGGTGTTCGCTCTGACTTCATTCCCCGTTCTGTTTTCTGTTTTGTTTTGTTTTGTTTTGCATTTCTTATATTTTTTCTCTCCTGCGCAGCATTCGGAAGTACGCGGACGTCGCATGGGTCGCATTCGCCATCGCATTCCGACTGATGCGCCGTAATTAGTCGCGACGTCTTCTCCCCGGAACACGCCACGGGAACGAAGCTTCCACTGGCGCCCTGTCCTTCTCTCAAATTTTTGCCCTCTGATCCGTAAAATTCACCCGGGGCTGACTGTCGGTACATAAAGAGAAAGCGAGGAAAATAGGTACCTAGCTATAGCTGAGTGTTCACAAAAATAGCAGGGCCTAACAACCTCAAACACATATTTCGAGGCGTTTTATAAAGCAGCCTGAAAAAATAACGTCAAGTTAGCTTAGCGGCCTTAGCCTATTATGCGCAGTGCATAGAAACTTGCTCTAATCGTATTTTACGCCTAAAAAAAGAAAGGAAACGCTTGCGAGCAAATCATTCAACATTGCTAAGCGAGGACTGTTTCTTATTTCTTTTTTAAAAGCACTGTTTGTGCTATTTTATATGTGTAACTAAAAGAAAACAAGTTATTCGTACCGCGCCGCCGCGGTGGCTCAGTGGTTATGGTGCTCGGCTGCTGACCCGAAAGACGCGGGTTCGATCCCGGCCGCGGCGGTTGAATTTCTTTGGAGGAGAAATTCTAGAGACCCGTGTACTGTGCGATGTCAGTGCACGTTAAAGAATCCCAGGTGGTCGAAATTTCCGGAGCCCTCCACAACGGCGTCTCTCATAGCCTGAGTCGCTTTGAGACGTTAAACCGCATAAACCAAACCAAACCAAACCAAGTTATTCGTACAATTACACTTACTTGTCTCAGTTTAACTCATCAGCTTAACCCCACTACATGTTATTGAGATGCGCAGAGTAGTTGTTCTATCATCTCGTCATACCTGCCGCAGGTGCGGCGAGGCGATAGAACAACACTTATATTTAGTGCCTGGAGGCAATCGCTACGCCGTGCACTGGACCGTCTTAATCTTCGGCTGCTGACGGAGATTAAGGTTCTCGAACTCTGGCCGCAGTGTGTCGTAGGATGGACGGAAGGATGGGTTTTATGAACATCCCTTTTGAAACGAGGGCGCGATGAGTTCCGCCGCGCTCGACATTTTTTCCTGTTTATATTTCTATAATCGGTGTTTCAAGATTGCAAAGTAAGATCTAAGTATTCGACTTCTCGAATGCGAATTTCGCCAACTTTCACGCTAAACTGCGCTGCGCGCAGCGTGATTTGAGGACTCTTCGTATAGGAAGGGTCCTCTATTACAGTGCCCAGGCACTGCGATAGAGCGCCATCTTGCTTTGTGATCGGTAGAACCCCGTGCGAAAATATTTCCGCTAATATTGTTCCCACTGCATGCCCCTGTGTTCTTGTTTCTGAGGCGTTTTTTCTTGGTTCTGACTGTGTGCCTCTTCTATGCGCATTTGGTTTAAGACAGTAAGAGTGTGAGAATATTTTTTCCGCAACATCGAGCACAAGTGCAGTTTAGAAGATCTGAAAGTGGACTTAGCTTTCAGTAAACACCAGCTCTAAACCTCTGTTTACGACGAGTCTCCTAACTGCATAAGCTCAAAGTGAACTATTAGATCATCTTAACTAGCTTAATAGCTAATACGTCTCGCCTGACTGCAGAGGACAGCTGCCGCTGACAGTGGCATGCTGCGGAAGCCATTGTTTTTTTATTTATCTAGCCAGACATATCTTGATTGCACCCGATATATACTTTCGATGCGCGCAGGCAGGGTGGCAGGATGAAGTATTCAAGAAACTTGACAGCACTGGTCACCGAGTTTACATCTTTGTGGCAGCACTGAAAATGCTCGCAAGTGCACTGGATCATTCTTTATATTTGGTTCTGGCATGATTATCTGCGTGCGCTCGTCCTAGCTACATCTTTCACTTTCATTTCTGTCTCTCTCTCTCTTCTATCTATCCATGTTCCCACAGCAGGCTTAAGAAAAAAAAAACTCTGATAATTTGCGCCTCAGGAACCGACATGATGCAAGAAGAAAACTGACCGCATAGCAAAGCGTCAACGTTTAGCTTTGTTCTTAACTACCTTATTTAACTGAGTTCCTCTCAGTAGCTACTGGACAGAGTCAACGCTCAGCGTTACGAATATCTGCTTTTTATTCTTACGTTTACTTACCCCGCGCTCTCACATCCATCGGAAACTGCGAGCTGCTTTAACTTCGAAACGTGATCCCCAGCCGCATTCATTGTCTCGGCCACGCGACCCCGACGGCAGGAAACCAAGCCCGTCACCAGAGCCTGCAAAAACAAACTGTCAAGGAGTGGTTTACGACGGACTTATTAAATTTTCCAACGCCCGCGCGAGCTTAAACTGAGACCGCAATCGCCGCTTTTAATTAAACTTTGTCCTAAAGAGGGCGTCACGCGAGGACCGCTGCCTCGGGTCTCTTTCAGGGAAAGGCCTTTAATTTTTGTCCTCGGTCTTATTTCACTCGAACCTTGTCCTTTTTTTTCCTTGTCGTTGTTATGCCTTTCTTTGTGCCCCCTTTTTCCCTTTTTTTTGTTCCCTATTTTTCCCGCCTTCTTGAAAAACGAGGCGCGGTGGTCCCCTTCTCTCTCGCATTTATTATTAACCCCTCGGTCGGACGTCTCGTCGTCCTCACTTTCGGCTCTTTTAATCTGGGATAAAAACGGACGCGAAGGCACCGTTTTCTCACGTACGGGCAAGCACTCTCCTCCGACTTTTGTTCATTCGTCTTCACAATGCCGGTGCGCTGAGCGAGGTCGGGACGGAGGGAGAGTGGGTGGCCAAGCGGTGAAGGAAGGGGGGCTCACCAAGAATGCCGCGTGGTTCGAGGGAGGGGCAGATGGAGTGAAGAAAGAGGTGCGAGTACGCTCGAAGAAGCTCAAGAAGAAGACGAGTCAGCAGCAATAAGCGTAAAGAATACACGTGTAGAACAAGGAAACACAAAGCGGCAGTCGATAAGACAGAGGGAGAGAGAGAAGAAAAGAGAAAGCAAGATGAGAAATGAAAAGACGTCAAAATAGCCCCAGAGGTGGTGCTGGCGTGCGAGGTGTGTAATATGTATTTTTTGCTCGCACCTTGTTCCAGCGCGAGAGCTCAGCAGTCAGCGGCCAAAGGAGGCGATCTAATGAAATTCGCGAAATGAAAGGACTGCCCTTTCCTTCGCTGGAAGCCCAGAGAGAGGGCGAGAGACAGTGGAGGTGGTCGGGGCCGGGGAATCTCATAAACGCGCCACCGCGCGCACAATGCAGGTTGGCGAGAATGCCGGAAGGAGGATGCTGATAGAGAATTTGCGCTTGCGTGCGTGTGTTCGTGTATGTGCACACGGGCCCACGCATGTGCGACGACTGGGAACTCTCGCACGCGCCAAAAGGCGCGTAGGGAGGACGGCAACGAATACTGCACCAAGCAGGCAGGCAAGCAGGCCGTGGAGCAGTGTGAGTGCGTGTGTGTGTTTGTGAGTAGTTTGGCGAACAATCCTTCTCGCCTTTAAAGGGGGAGAAAGGGACCACCCAGTTCCTTTCTGTCGACTGGATTCACCCTCCTCCACCCACACCCACACTCCCCGCACTCAAACCATTCAACTCTTCCCTAGCCTTCCCTACTCCCCCGCTCTCTTTCATTTCCGAGCGTCCTCTTTGGCGGGAATGACAGGGGGCCCGTAATTCCGGCCAGAGACCGAATTCTGGGTGGACTCGGCCGCGCCGCAGAGCCGGCGGTGGATTGCCGGGTCTGCCTCAAGACGAGATGGAGCGGCAGCCTGTCCGCTGCGGCGACCGCCGAGGACGTTCCCCAGTGCTCTTATGAGTGCGCGCTGTGCGCGCTCTGTTGGCCTCTGGGGGAGGCGGGGAGATTCCTCTCCCCTCTCCACTGTCGCCTCTACCAAGACCCAGGCCCCATCCCGGCTCCATGCTACGAGCGGAGGGGAAAAAAACGATGGAGAGGGTAAACCGGGCGACTGCCTCATCTCCTTCGACGAATGGTGCCTTTAGCTGGGACGACGTGCAATATTGACGCCAGGATGCGCGCAGTTGAGCGGAGCGATTGGAAAAGCATGTCGGTCTTTATACGCTGAAACGCGCCTCCACAGCTTTCTGCTCTGCCGGAATGACACGCTCGTGTAGATATCCCATGTTTTTTTTTGTTTTTTTCTGCTGCCGTGCTTCTTCTGCGGGCGCATTTTTCTGCTCTAGTGTGCGCTCAGGAGTGCCAAGCAATGAACCGTGTACCTGACATTTAGCCGCCTTGCTCAATCCGCGCGCACTCTTTTTCATCGTGGTGTTCTTCATTCTTGTTCGTGCAATCCTTTGCCGGCCGACGCGCCTGTTCGAATAGAAAGTGGAGATTTATCGGGCTGCCTTGAAACTGAGATTAATGTATATGCGTAATAAGGGAGTGATTACTCATTGGTCAATGTATATGCGTATGCATTTAAAAGAGCGTGAGTGTCACCTCTGCACATCTAGACACTGCTGGCTTTTGAAAGGACCCGAGGTCGTCGATTCTCTCAACGCTTTATGGCTTCAAACAGTTGTGTGTGAGGCAGAAAGCGGATTCTTTATGATTTGCGACTAAAGTGCCAGATATCACCATCAGCAACTTGACCGTTGCAAAAAACAAAGAAAAAAAGTCGCTTGCTGTGTATTTGTGAAGAGAGCTAGAGGAATGGTTGGGTCCGCTAGTACTGTGAGCACCCTAAATCCATGTCTTGATGAAAACATACATGCTTCGTCCAACTGTCTCCAGTTCGTTTCTAACTGTGTGACCAATGCGCGTTAAAACCACTCCAGGTTATTTCAAGAAAGCCTTCTGAAAGCGCCTGCTGTGAACTAGATGACAGATATCGCAGTATGTAGCTAGCGCAGGAAAATGAAATCGCAACATTCTAGTCATTTAGTTATCTATTATATCAGATACTGCCAAATTTTCATTTTGTTTCGTAATAAATCTTAGCGCAAAAACCTGCTTGATGTCATCGCCTGCTCTCCCACCTAGAAGCACTAAAAGGACAACTAAAGCCTATGTTGCCTGTCGAGAAGCATCTGTGAACTTTGCACCAAATCTGTACGAAGGATTGTTTATCGTAGTACGTTTCAGCTTTTTTCGCTTTCGGTTAATTACGCTTCAGCTGATAACAAGAAATAATCTTTGAGCTTTTGAAAGCACTACATTATTCCTAGTAAATACTCATGCCTTACTAATCATCTCTGTTTTGCTCTCCGTGCTGTTCGTGACACAAATATCAACGAGGAAGACACGATTCCAAACTGCAATCAAGAGTACAAGTTTTTTTGCAAGAGATGAATTACACGCCCTCTGAAATGACGGAGCCCAGTATTGAAGCTGAATGGCACGCGTAAAAATCCTCGCGAGCGAAACAAGTTTAACGCCTTGTGTAAGCTCAGAACTGAGAGTTTTAGCACAGCAGAGACGTACCACCATATACACACAACGTGCTAGCCAATTGCCAGTTGCGCAAGCGCCGTGGCTAGCTGAGGGGCTCACCTTCCACTGCACTTCTGCAGCTGTCACACGTCTAATACTGTACGCATCAACTCCATCATGTCTGCGCTGTGCTAAAAAACTCGCTAAAATTTCGTGAGCAATCTCGGAACCGAGCAAGTGACGAAACGACCACAACACCAGGGCACATGTGTGGTGTCCTGCTGAGAGACCGCTGGACCAAAAAATTACCGAAGACACTTTGGAAATTCTGAAGTGTGCTTGGTGAAAACCTTGTGGACAACCCACTACCGCTTTCCCGAACCGCTTTGAGCGGAATCATTGGCCCGCATCGTAGCCATGCGCCTCAGTCATTCGACTTCAACGCGACGTCTGGCGAAGGAGCGGCGGTGCAGCTGCCACCGCCGACGCGCTCGTTCTACTGCTGCTGCATGACGTCACAGTTTCTATACACAGCTGCGCCCCCCACCGGCGCGCCGGTTGCTAAGAAGGAGAGGAGGTTGCGCCGCTGCGCGGAGGAGAGGCCACAGTTGGCACGATTCCATGCGCAAGGACGGACACTGCGAGCATGAGCCATTAAAGGTTTTCGCCATAAAAGTAGGCTCATGTGGCAAAAAGAATTGAGTGTGTTCTGCCGTTATTTCGCACCTTGATAATGATCAGTTCTCGATGCAACACTTGATTCCGCCACTGGAAAATCATTCTTGATATCTCTCGTACAACTGGCTACGACATGCGGCCGTGACTTGCACAAGCGCTAAGGTTTTCGCTCATTTACAAGAAAATAAAAACAGCGCTAGCCACGCGGTGCATCCCGTAGCCGCACTGGAAAAATCACAGGTCCTGAAAAGCGAAAAAAAGGAAACAGCATTTTTTTTTTTTCGGGCGTTGGGAGAGGAACTGAAAGCGCGTTTGCAGATGGGCAATTAGTATCGCGTAAGACGTTCACCTCCGCGTAACAACTCTGTAATAATTTGCGTAATAAATCAGTACTCCTGGACAGATATATATTGTCAAGACACCCCACATTAGGGTTGCAGTCCATATGCGCGGTTAAGCTTCGTCTTTGAAAAAAAAACCTGCTGCAAACAAAACCTAACCACGACATTCCACGTGGTATCCAATAATAGACAAGGGGAGCCTGAGTAGTGATGTCAACCGCGTGCCCCTAGCTGGGACAGCAGTTTTATAAATATATCACTTGGGCGTTTTGTTCGTGCCAGAAATTAAGATATCTGCGACAAGAGCAATCCGTAATTAGAGATTTGGATCCCGAATAGGCAGTTCTGTTATTGAAATAGCCGTCATGTTTCTTAATTCATCTTGATAGCATTCGATAAACTCCCGCATTCTCTTAATGGGTAAGAGCCTGCGCGGAAGTGACACTAGTGCTCACGTCCTACAAGAATGCAAATGCCTGCAGTTAGCGTACTACCGGGGAAGATGTTCCCCCTCAAGTTACTTCCACCATAAAACCATTGAACGCTCTCAAAATATACACTCTCTCGGCTGTGTTATATATCCTATTGAAACCAACTAAGTTTCATTTTTGTTTTTGCTTGCTTGCAGCATTGGGTTTTACATTAAGCACGTTAAGTACGCGTTGCACTTTTCTCTAGAACGCAGCTCCCTTTTTATTGTTAGCTGAATTTCCTTTTACTGTCCTGTTTCCTTGGCAACCTTTCAATCGAGCGAATCTAATGGCTGCAAAGCAGGGCTAGCTTTTATTAGCTACAAGAGACGAGGTCTTCTTTTTGCGTATGTTCGAGGGCTCTGTATTGCACCTGAAAGCAGAAGCTCAAAAGAAATGTTGTAGTGTAAATGGTAGCTGCGGCGCATAGATTTCATTGCGCATAATGTAGTAGTTGTATCACACAAATGCCTGCAGTATAACGTACTTGCACTCTACGTCATATTTCGTTACGTCCCGTCATTGAGTTTCACGAAAAGGATGACATTTTGTTGTAACCAGGAGCACTGTTTTCATGAAACGAAATACTTTTCCTGCGCAAGTCCCTGGCACGTTTAAAAGAAATGTCCTTCCCCCCTTTATTCACTTTTTACGTCACGTAAGGGCATGCAACAGGGCAGACTTCATGTCAGAGGACCCCAGTATGATCCCAACATTGGCTGTAAAGCACTCAGCGCGCATCATTTGACACTGCTGAAAGCTTGCGAAGGACCTTATGCTTTCCTTTGAGCCACGTGACCGGTAGCGCCAAGTGCTACGACACTCTGTCGGTTCTCCGAATCGTTCCCAACTTTTCCGCAAAGGCAACGCAGTGTTCGCACTCCGAAGAAGAAAGCAAAAGGAGGCAACATTGCATCGGAGCATGGCTGCAGAACCCCGAGCACAAATCCTAGCCGTGCACTCTCTAAGCCCTGCCACACTCAGCAACGTTGATGATTTATTGCCGTCGGAGGGATTTCTCGCAGGAGTGTTCGGATTGTGCAAGAAGAGAGGAACGCTAATAAAACTTCGGTCCTAACAGGTACGCCGAGCCTCGGGCGCTGGGCACGCGCAAAAAGAAACACTGAAGGATATACCTTCGGTGATGAATACGGTTCGGGGCAGCGCTAGTGGGGAAGAGGCCCATCAGCTACTGCGCGTATCTCCGACAACGCCATCTCTTTGTTAACGCTGGCGAGAGGGCTCAGGGCTCGAGCCCCGGTGTCCCGGAGTATACTCCGTGGATGCCTGGAAAAGGAAACACACACTCACGCCTTGCAAAAAGGAAAGAGAGAGAAGAGAGCGCGGCGCCGCCTCGCTGACGGGCTCAGCAGCGCAGCAGTGCGCCAACGCAAGCAGCTCATTCTCGCAGCAAACACAATTGGATCTCAGGTCGATACAGACACCGGATGCGACAGCTTGGTCCAATCAACTGGAGCACGCAGACGGGACGAAAACAAGAACACGGTCTACATCCGGACTGGAAACACTTCCTGCCTCTCGCAGGAAGTGCCCGCGCCCAAGAGGAGCAGGCTCCATACACGCTGGGTCCTGCTACGCCCCTGGCAGGGATGAAGGAGGTCGGGGAGAGGCCAAGGGGATGAACGTGAGCCCCGGTAATAGCACGCCAGAGGGGAGCTTTCCAGCACGGAACCACTCTTGGATATAGACCGGGCAAATATTCCGCGCATTGATTCGTCCCACTTGGGTCACGGAAGAGGGAGAGGTGCCACGCTGGGAGCGAGCTGGAAGTTGCGAGGGCCTTGGTCCTCCCGCAGTGCTTGTTCGAACGCGCTGTTATCATCCTGACAGCTAGTAGTCACTACGACTCTATTCTCGGGCCAGAGAGGAGTTGTTGTTTACGAAGAGCTTTTCTGCGATTCCTGATGTTACGAGACTGGGGCTTAAGCTACTCTGCTACGGAATTAGGGGCTTACGGCAGGGTATCACGTGCGAGGCTTAGTTAGAACTCAGCGGCGCACTGCTGAGCGCGCATTATCACCCGCATCCACAGCCTGACAGAGAAAAAAAACTAGAATTGCACAGCTGCATGCGTGAGGGGAATAGGTTGTAGTCCGATATCTCTGAAACTAGACTGTACCTCTGCTAAGCATAAGCATAAGATGAGACCAGTGTCTGAGCTGTTTAGTATTGTTAAATTACAACTATATGATGTAATGGCCCCATTCCGCTATTTTCTGACCGTTGCAGCATCCCTACGAGGCCATTTCCAAGGACTGCTATAGAAAAAGTTGTAAAATACTTTTAACTGAGTTAATTTTTACGCGTGTAAATATTTTAAAACAATACGTAAAGGTTTTCTGCAGTCAGAAAGTTTTTTTAAAAAATCCCTCCATATCAGCACGTTAATGGGGTAACTCAGTTGATCACATCTTCAATGAAACATTGCACACCGCATACAAACTAACACATTGTAAACAGGAACGCTACGCATGCGATCAATCACAAAACATAATGCAACAGTTGCTCTGAAAAGTCATGAGCCTTGTTTCCAATAACAATTGTTCCATAAACCGCGCGGTGGTATTGTTAGGCAAGATTAAATGCTTATCTAGACCGAATATCACACTAAATATATCTGCACGCAGAACTTAGAGTACCCTCAGTGGATTAAAAACCACTGAAATCAGAACCGTCTGCGCCTGACACGAGTTGGACGCCATCGTCATGTAAGCGATATCCCAATTTTCTCTGCTACTCCTCCATGGAATAATGAAATGATTGGTCTGAAGCATCTTGCTTTATGGTTAAACGACATATAACACATAAAACGTACATGCCTTGATCACAGGCACGACATGCTCGTTGATGACCTCAGACCTATTTGTACAGTCAGACATTCCGTCGCTAATTGTGTCCATTCCTCCTTCCTTAGACGTCCAAATCTCTTCCCCTCTCCACCCATCACCCTTCCGGCGAATCGATCACGCAATCACTATCTGTGCAAGTGAGTGAACGAAGTCTTCATCTTCCACAAATGTAACTTTCGTACGGTAATGGTTTCCTTTAAACCGACACGGGTCGAAACTTAGTTTACAACGTACTCCACTCGCTTCGGTGACAATGGCCACAACGGCAGGGCTATAGCTCGCGTGCGAAATCTACCTCCGAAGGTTCCCTTGGTGTCTACACCGGCCGGTCATCTATCTCCGGTGAGTCGGCGGAGCGCTGGTCATTACGCCGTCCCCCGCAGCTCAGCTCAGTACACGCAGGCACGCTTCTGGCGCATGTATCCGTGTCCCCCGGGGTGACTGTTCGGCGACGAAGCAGCCCGCAGCCTTCATCGGCCACCTTTTCATCTCACGCGGCTAAGACTGCGCGCGCTCAACGAACAGCCCAACGAGATTCGCGCGGCATCGCCGCTGCTCGCTTCATGCCAGGAGCCACGCTACACCCGCGCACAGCAGGTCCGCGCACAGGAGGACCGAAGGAGAATAAAGAAAGCGTATAAAGCCAGCTTCGGGGGCCCCGCTGCCATAACTCTTCGATCGCGTCCCCGCAGCCTTTGGTGCCATATTAGTGGAGCTTTTGCCGCTTCGCCTCGTCGTGCACAGGGGCGAGCCTCTGGCGTTGATGTTTATTAAGACCTGCGGTGTCCAGCACTCGTGATAGACCGACAACGGGTCATTGCGGTCGTGGTCGACAGCGCTTTTGCTCGTTGGGCACGCCGGTCTCCTCCTCCTACTCTACTATACTTCTTGTGCTTATGTCGGCGCCGTGCCTGTTCCCGGGGGAGGTCACGCATTCCCTCCTTTTCTTCGTCTCGGTGCCTCTTCTTTCTCTTTTTATCGATCCTTTTTTCCCGTTCTTCTTCTTTCCTTGCGACGTTCACATGCCGTGGAACGGCCATGCGTCTTTGTCACGCTCTCGGAAGGAGCGGCTGGAAATGACGCCTGAACGGGCGGGTCGTATACGTATATATACGCTGTTCTTTTATATGCCGGCACACGGAAGAGTGGATGTCAGGTTGATAATGACTCCGCTCGAGCCTATTCTTTTGGCCTTGCGGTCTCAGAAGAGGGCACAACACATGTTCTGACCTGGCATTGTTGTCATTAGGTGAGTTGCCAGGTTGCGACGTTGTTCGAGGCTTTTTAAAGTTTTAGTACAAATGAGACGTAGTGACGTTGACGTATTCTGTGCTATACGCGTGCCAGGACACATGCGCAGTGGCAGCTGCGCGCTTGACGTGGTCAGCACGCATGTGCAACTGGTGCCCAGTGGGCACGTTGTACGTTGTGACGCTGCATATCTGCTTTGCTTAGTTTTGCAGCTTTACGACGTTTTCAACTTGTCTCTCTTGCGAGGACCCTTGCGCTTCGCATTCAGCTCGAATATTAAGTACCGTCATGTTAATGGGCGCTTATTGTACGTCTCTCAACACACTTGCACTCTTGATTAGGCTGTGGAATCTCTTTTCACTGTTTTTTTGTTAATTAGGAACAGCACAGGCGCAGTTTCCTAAACAGTGCTTGCAATAACCAAATGCTGGCCTTTTTTTCTTCTTGCCACAAAAGACAAAGACAGTAAGCACGAGAGCAGTGCACATCAAAGGACTTGCAATGCACTAGGGGCGAAATTCCGAAACGCTCCTTAGCTTACACGGTTCCTTACCCGAATTAAGGAGCCCTCCATGATTTCTTGACTCCTGGAAGCGATGAAGAGCACCGTCTTATTTTAGAACCATCCTTGGCCACTCCTTGGGTAAGGGGGTACTCAGAGCGACGTTGAGCCGCTTGTTTGCGCCAGGCGTTGTCAAAATGTGCTTAATAATAGAAATACACTTTTCTAAATTAAAAAAAAAAGAAATCGTGTGTACAGCTACAACCATGTATTTGTTTTTAGGTACACGCACCTATGTGCGCTCGTTCTGCATTTTACGCATATTGTTCTGAATGCTCCAGATGGCTTGGCAATAAAACGTAGTTGGTCTGGCAACGTCTCATTGTTTAGAATGCAGCTGCAGTGTAACGGTCGCAGGCAATGTTCGCTCTATCATTGTGAACTCGCCGTCACTGCAGCCACCAGAGACACCCTACTGCGCAAGCGCAGGTCTAATTGTTGGGCAGTGAAGCTTTTGTAGTGTGGTCAAGGAGCGAGCTAAGGGAGCACGAAGGTAGAAAGGCGTATTAAAAATTGTTCGAAGGAACGCAGGCTGCTCTTAAGGTATTCTGATGTACGTAAGGGGGTTGTAAAATTTAACCCGAAGAATATTTTTGGTTGCTTAATGCAAGACAGAAAAAGTAGCACACTTTTCTCTCAGGATAGCGTATGAGATGAATTTATGGCTTCTTACACGCTACAGTAAACACTTGGGATCCACGAGTAACACCTTTTATTGACAGCCTCGCGTGCAATGTACAAGAATGTCGCTGTTCCATACAACCGGTTAGCCAGTCACTACCGCCGCTGACAGGGCTTCTGCGGGGTTCTCGAATATTGTACGGAGAAGGAACTGGGCGTTGGCAGCGCTCAAGCTCCCAGCCATAGCTGGATGAACGGCGTACATGTCAGCCCAGGTGTCACCGGTGTTTAGAAAATCGTCAGCATGTTTTGGTTCCCTCACGCTTCAGAGCACCTACGCTGCTTTGGCTGGAAGAATACGCCGATAAAATGTTGCGCTATGCCGTCAAACATCGCGACAGGCATGCATACCCGTTTCGGCTCAAAGGAGTTTCGATCTTCACTGCATGTCGAGGAAAGGCCGAGATCTGAAATCAGTGCCCCATGATGTTGGTCCCGTGCACCTGTGTCACACTAGTCTGAAGGTTAGTGTAAAAGTGCCATGGGCCTCCTAACCTGTAAAATGCCGGTGTGTGGTTAAGTATTTGGCGTTAGACACGTGATGAGTCAGATGGCGCGAAATACACGAGACTTTGAAGGTGACCTTGGTCAACGTGGAGAAATAAAATAAATATTGTCGCCACTCGGTTGCGACCCAGCGGCGGCGCGAACAGGTCAGCTTCCCTGACCACTGTACTAGAGCACTATGCTGTCACCGCAGTCAAACACTCCTCGTGTTCTACTGCAACACGCTCTCGCGCTGTGAATTGCAAGTCATCGTTTTCATCCCCATCCATCTGAGCGCAAGTCACGAAAGGAAAAGAAACACGCTTTCAATGGCGCTTTCACAATATTTATCACAATATTTCGTGGTTATCAATGCTAAACCGCCAGCAATTTTTTTTTTAGTTCGTGTATTGGATTCTCTACTGGCAGTTCAGAGACAAACAGAAAGCCGAATGTGTCAGGGAACAGACGCGAGTTAATTATATTCTACTCAGAATCAAGAAAAACAATAGCATGTTCAGAACATTTAATTCGGATGGAAGATAATCTGTAGTCTCTCAAGGAAAGGGCTTGGATTTCAAGCGACGGCAAACATAACCAAATCAAGGTTTCTTAGACATGAATTTCAATTGTGAGGCAGTTGTGGAACATTGTAAGATAATATTATGAAGATATTGATAGGAACGATGCAACTTTCCGATACCGTAGTAAGTTCTTTCTCTTAAGGTTTGTCCTCCGCTCACACCAACTGATTATGACCTAAATAGAAAACAAATTGGGTGCGCTTTTGACAACACTTGTGAAACAACTGTGGAATATTGTAAGATACTGTTATGAACATACTGAACGGAATAGTGTAATCTTCCGATTGGTCGCAGAATCTTCCTTTCAAAGTTTGTCCATAGCTCGCACTGCCATAGGAAACCAATGTAGTGCGTTTTTGGCTATAGCGCCCCGATGTGGATCCGCGTGTATAATGATTGTCATGTCGCAATCTTACGACATGCGAATAAACTTCGCTCAGAAACAGCTTTCTCTTGAAAAAAAAAATGCGCTTGGCCATAATTTGTCATCATAAAGTCGGGTGGGAGGGATGAAATTGACGTTTGCAGGGATAAGTTGGTCGCAGCTGGCACAGGACATAGTAAATTGGAGCATATCGCAAACATCTTTGTCCAGCAGTGGGCGTATTGAGAGTGATGATGATGATGTCTTTACAATGCGAAAGCCATGACGGCTGCTTTCCATCCGCATGCTAGATTTCGTCCAGTAGTGCTGAATATAGCTGTTTCCTGCGATAAATTAGAAAATGTGTTAGTATTTTCGTTAACTTCGAAGCTACGAATCTGAAACTCTCAGACGTATTCATGAAGCAGCGCACTCCAGGGCACCAACTTTCTAGTGTTCCTCACCGACGATTACGCTCCGTCTTTCCACTCTCTTCTTCACGCTGCTTTCTAGGCTGAGCACATCTTGATACCCTCTCAATTCAAGAAGGCAGTGCGCACATTGTTTCCAGGCAAGCTTCGCATCGTTACAAGATAGTCTAACCCACACGAGCTCGCTTCGCCCACCGTGGCGGCCGTCTAAGGTGAATTCCTAAACGGCAAGTAAACTCGAATCGTAAACTATGTTCCGAGAAGCCGCATAATCGGAATAAAGCCACCGTTACAGCCACCACTCATTCCCTGAAAGCCCCTTTTCTCATTTAGGCCACCACTACTCCGAGTTTTCTGCCGATGTACATCGGTTATTTAGAAACCGCTGGTTGTTTGTATTACAGAGTTGAAGTCCCTGATAGGGCGCTACTGTACCTGTCCGTGTGTGTTCCTGCTTGCCCTATTTCACTTATAGAAGTGACGAATTGAGTGTCGCGTGCTGCATATCCGGTGCTGCATATCTCTAAAACATGGCTGACCCTAACGATTCTTTTTTCCGTTAATACATTTCCATCGTCACTATTGATCGCTTATGCATCTGACGTCAGGTGTGACATCTAGAAACGAATGTGTGCCACTGGGCCTGCTATTAAGGGCCATAGCGGACAATGGCATAAAAACAAAGTAATAAGTGGGAAAAATAAACTAGCGTTACATTATACGGTACCGGTTCGCTGCATACACACGCAGCGGCTCTTTGGGGCCGATCAATGTGCTGGAAGTTGTACACGCAAGGAGTCGCCGCGAGTGTCGTTGAATCGATTCTGTGCTGGAGTACGTCAACCAATGGATGCTACGCAACAACAGCATCACCGCGTGTTTCTGCGGTTCCCCTGTTATTTTTTTTTTATTTTGAACGGCGTATAAATAGCTTGCTGACACCGGCATGAGACTGTTCGGTACGACACGTACGCATTGTCAACCGTTTGTGCATCTGCACGAAAAGCCAGACTTTCTTTGTGAAATGAATTACTACCGCAGCACCTTTTAGTTCTCTTTTCCCTTTGTCTTTCATTGAGCATAAAGATGCAGAATGGCCCAGTTGTGTTTTGAACCGTAGGATATGATGATGCGTGATGTGTTCGGTAAACGGAAAACATAAACATTAGCAGAAAATAGCCTAATCGACCCGATGAATACTGTACGCATAATCTTTGTTCTCCGTGGCATTCGGTACTCATGCCAAACACCGGACCAAATATTGCGCATTTACAGCGTGGAGTGTTGAAAGTGCGAAATTAGGTGCAAAGAAGTGCAACATCTATTAGAGAAGGGCACGAGCTTTCGCTTATTATTAACACTGTGCAACTCGCTAAAGCCTCTTGACTTTTCTTCTCTAGAAATGGGAATAAAGCTGGTCATGAATGTCTGGGATAAACTAAAGGGCTGGAGGAACCTGTGTCTAATTATCGGCAATTTTCGAGATCCTCTTGGGAGAAATAAATAAGAAGCTGCTTGCGACACTTTGTTCCGTGCATGAAGCACAAGGATCTGAGTTCTTGTTTCTGAGGTACAAATGAATGCAGCAATTCATATGTTAGCAACGTTCGCCGCGTATCCTTTGTGGATATTTCAATTAATTCGCGGCGCACTCCTTAATCAGTTTTTTGTTCTCTACCGCCAACATTTCCCTTCCCTAGTCCCTTTTTAAATGTCAATGGACCCCCTCTTGTAGAAAAAAAAATATTTCGGTATATCCTATAGGTGTCGAGCTCAAGAGATCAAGCGACCATTACGGATTTGTTCGGGACTGGATACTGGTAAATTAGAGCGTGAAGCCTGTTTGAAAGATAAGCACAGGTAAGAGTTGAACCATGAAAAGTGTTGAGAATGGAAATCACACTGCACAGAACTTCAAATCTATAGTTAAAATTCTTTCTTCGAAAATTTACTCTCATAGGTCTCCCAAATGGTATATTAAAACAATTACCCTAAAAATGATAACATCGAGTGCACATCCACACGCGTGTTTAAATTCGTAGTCCTGAAAAGCAACCAGTCTGCATTGGCTCGCATTGATGTAGTTTCTTTCAGCCACTTGGTTCTAAACCTACTACTCTTATTAATGAGCAGAGGAAGTTCCGCACATATTTTTAAGCGCCTACGAACAGCCACGTGGCGTGAAACCCAAATTACCACATTATTAAAGGCACTTTTCTCTCAGTTCACGAACACACAGTGAAGAGACATACGAAGGGCTTCATTTCAAGAAAGACCACTGAAAGTCAGCCACGTTTACAAAAAAAAATAAAGTGAGCGAAATATGACTGTACCTCAAATTTTCAGTTTCGCTAATAATAAACGCTCTCCATAGGTTGGTTTGTTTTGGTTTATGGGGTTTAACGTCCCAAGCAACTAAGGCTATGAGAGACGCCGTAGTGGAGGGCTCCGGGAATTTCGTCCACCTGGGGTTCTTTAACGTGCACTGACATCGCACAGTACACGGGCCTCTAGAATTTTGCCTCCAAAGAAATTCAACCGCCGCGGCCGGGATCGAACCCGCGTCTTTCGGGTCAGCAGCCGAGCACCATAACCACTGAGCCACCGCGGCGGCTCTTCATAGGATGGGCGTCTAATTTTAGCGCCATTTGCCCGAACACATTGTGGTATATGCAACAGCATGGAAAGCCAAAAGTGCGTAAGCATCGCATAAGGGCTCTTTTCGAAACAAGATTCGTGGCTTTCGCGTGTGCGGGGGTAGCCGTGTTGTTTTGCTCGGGGCTGGCATTCCGGACAGCGCAGTAGGAGCGAGGTGAGGGGGATTACGGCGCGACCGAGCCCGAGCGAGCTCCGCCGCCGCGTTCCATCGCGCACTTCATCAGAAACAAGCAGGCGTGCTGGGGCCGCGAAGCCAGCGGCTTGTTTGTTTCCCGCTCGGGATGCGCTCCCGTGCCGGCGTAGCTCGGGCTCCGGACCCGGGCGCGGCCTCCAGACGTGTGTGCAGAGGAGGAGAAGGAGGAAAGGGGTACGTCGGAGCGTTCTGTTCTGCATTCCTGTCATTGTTCGTGCGGTTGCCAGTTGCGCTCCACGGCTACGCGGTGCGCGAGCTGAGCCCGCTCGTTCGCTTTTGCTCGTGAGGCCAGCCTGCCAGTAGGCTCTGGTTCGTCGCCGCGATGGCAGGAACGCTGGCCGACCGGTGGGCAGGCACGAAAGCGAGAAGGTTCCGTGCCGTGGATCCTAGGAGGCCGACAGTCGTATACATTCCTCCCTCACCCCCTTTCCTGCACAGTACCTCCTGCGCCTAGTTTTTGTTGGTTCCGGTGCAACAGTGATCAATGGAGTGTTCCATTCGTGGCTCCCTTTACTCTCCCTTCTCTTCGCCACGTTCCCGGGAGATACAACTTCTTCGCTGAGACCATAAAAATCGATCAGGAGCACACCCCTTCATACCTTTCTCTTCTTGCCTCTCTCTCTCTCTCCGTGCGGCCAAGCCACCGTGAGGATCGCTGGTTTTTCTTTCTCCCTCCCTCTCTCTCTCCACCCTTCCTCTATCTCTGGTTGCTGCTGCTCCGTCCACAATGCTGCACTCCTTTCCGTCCCACGCAGCCACCTCCTTGGCTTTTTTTTCTTTGTTTCCTACTTCGACAACGCCTCGCTACTTCCTTCTCCTCTCTGGTGCGTGGCGTGGCCGTACTACACTCCTTCATTCGGCGCTCGTTGTTTCCGTTGCCGCCGTTCTTCTTACTCTCTCTTTTCCCATACATTTATCTTGGCCCGGCGGCCCGCCGCTTCGCGAAGAGAACCAAAGCGTACATCGAGACTACCCCCCCCCCCCCCCCCCCCTCCTTCAAGCTCCTTTCTTCGTCTTCTTCGCTGTGTTCGTCTCTCATTCGCCGGCCCGTTCGGCCCATCTCGGAGACTTGGCTTTTCGTGGGAGGCCTTTTTCTGTACGGTTTGCCGCGTTTGCGATGTGTGTGTGTGCGGCGCTCTCGCGTCGGCGTTGCCGCCGGTACCGCCGCCGCCGCCGCGATTGTCCATTTTTCCCGAGACTCTGCGGCTGATCAGAAGAGACAGTTCCTTTGCCGACTGGCGGGAAATCTCCGCGAACCGAATTTGAAGCGACGTGCCGCCTCCGAGAGTGAAACTCGACCGCCGCTTCTATAGCCTGGGCCATTCGCGCGCCAAGATTGAGCTCATGCTACTTTTTTTGTCTGGATTCGAGGTTATATGATGCTCATTTGAGAAGGAACAGATTGAAGTGGAGCTTCCTCTTCTTATTTTTCTTGAAGGCAAATTCCGACGCCGTCGTCGCCCGCTATCCCTAGCTTTTTGGTCATAGCTTGCGTGCTTTCGTTTCTTCGCTAGCTAATAAAACCGTAAAAAATATTGCTAGTTTCATTCCTTTCTTTGTATGGACCTGTCTATAACCAAAGTTCTGTAGCATTTCATTCCTTCCTTTGTATGGCTCTGTCCGTAATCACAGTCCTGTAGCATTTCCGCAGAGCTGGCACATGCGGCAAAAAGGAACCAAAATGCTACCGCGCACCATAACGCTGAGAGATAGGCGGTCGTTGTGGCACGCACATTTCTACTGTAACCAGTGCAAGCGCGAAATGACTAACTTTCTAACAAAGCGATATCATTAGTTACCTCCCCATTTAGATGGGAAAACAGCGTTAACTATTTCTACTGGGCAAGTGCCAGTCGTTCTTCACAGCACGAACCTGTCGAGACCCTTCCCAGCTGGATTACATTGTTTGTTTGTTTTTTACCTGGCAGGAGCATGGGCGTTTTTTTGTTTTCCTTATAGGGCGAAAACACTCATAGGCTTATAAGCAAGCACGACCATGAATCTTGTCTCGATCTTACTTGCGCCGTTGTCTAGCAACAGCGGCGCCATGTTAATTTAAAAAGAAATTAAATCAATATCCACGACTGGGAGTCGAACCCGTGGTCGTGGGAACAGATAAGCATCGCAGGCCGCTGCTTGAGACCACTAGTCTATCACCACTTTTTTTTTTCAATATTGTATTCATTACAACAATGCGATGTTTTATGTACATGAGCTATCTGCAAACGTCAAGAAAACCGTGGCAAATCAACACACCTAAGCAACAAAGCATGAGAAATGAGTCAATTTGTAGCACAGAGCCAATACATCATAATGCGACTATCTGTGCTTTGTTACTTAGGCTATCGCCGCAACCGAACACGCCTCGTGTTGAATTACAACACACACTCGCGCTGTGCTTTGCACATTGTCGTCTTCATTAACTTCCATCTGCGGCACGAACAACTCAGATCAGCTAAACCCCGATCAGAGCTTAACCTGAGTCTAATATCATCGCCAGACCTTCCACGACACTGCAAAGCAAAACCATGAGCCATCCAGGCTAAACACACGCTCCGAAAGTCTAATAAGGGTTTAGCTACGTTAAAACCCTACTAATTTTTAATTCTAGCAGTATGAACAGTATAGTTTAGGAGCCAATGCACTTCTAAAAGCCGATGCACCGTACTAGCGACATCTGTGTCGCTTCAGCTAAGCTTGTCAGCCCATCTATGCCTTCATACCGGATTACGAACGATCGTCCTGCGTTCGTTCAGCTTCCATCAAGATAGAGACAAATAAAACAGAAGCTTCTAGTTCGAGCGGAAATTCGATTTCCATTTCGAACATCGATTTCAACTCGAAGGCGCACTCAGTTTCGCGGTTATACGAGTACGTGCTTCAATGGGTTCACAATCACAAAACTAAATAGGCAGTACGACAGAGATGAAAAAATAACTTATCTAGTACAGGCACATTCAGAACTAGCGTCTTATGAATGTAATCTCAAGCATGGAATTTGATGGCTGCCGACGATGCCATCATCGAGCGGAATGCAGTCAAGTCTTTGCACTGAAATTGCCGTCGCGGTGGCTCAGTGGTTATGGTGCTTGGCTGCTGACCCGAAAGACGCGGGTTCGATCCCGGCCGCGGCGATTGAATTTCTTTGGAGGAGAAATTCTAGAGGCCCGTGTACTGTGCGATGTCAGGGCACGTTAAAGAACTCCAGGTGGTCGAAATTTCCGGAGCCCTCCACTACGGCGTCTCTCATAGCCTTAGTCGCTTTGGGACGTTAAACCCCAAAAACCAAACCAAACCAAATTGCGACGCTGGCAAAACATCTATGCTTGAGCCACAATCAAATTAGTAAGTAAAGAGTTATCGAGTTTTGGGACATGAGAGTGCTAAAATGCAGTGCTGATGGCGAGGCTGGCCACACGAGATCAGATGGTGTATATGTGAACAGAGTGAATGATCAGCTCATAATGAAATGGGATGCGGAAACACAACGACAGTCGTAAAAAAGTCGACACATACAGACGAGCGTGCTTTCTCTTTATGAACTTGGGCCAGTGAGTTTAATTATCTCTTTTTTCAATCAGCAGTTCCTTCATGAGTGCGGAGGAATTACAGCTGAAGACAATGCACAAACGACTGCAAAGTTCAGTAGAGAGCTCCTCGCTCGTGTTCTGTGAGGCAAGGGTGTCATCACACGCGCAGTGAATGACTGTTCTAGCATATCTGTGTGAAACAGCAGCTGCTGCATTTTGCCGCGTCGAGGCGCTATGTGCGATTGACCACTCGCCATGATGAAGAGCAGTTTGCCGCCTTAGTATATTCCTGTAGTGATTGGTGCATCCTGTCTCGTTTTAACAGTTTGCTGGTTAAGTTACACTTTTCCCATCAAGAAGGTTAGGAAATGAGAGGTCAAATGCGTAAAATTCATTAGCGATTGGTCACTGGGCTTGGTAAACAAGATATCCGACGATTTTATAGCAGTGACTGGTATGATAAGATTGACCCGTGTGTTGGTCAGTCGTCAAGTTCACCCAAGATAATACGGATGGACATCACGGGCACGTACTTGAGAATAGCATGGTGAGTCTCAAAAGTTTCTTTTAGCTCAGGCTGCAAAGTTTGCCAGTGCTTCATACCTTTAGAGCTTCCCTCGAACTTTGTGCTGAAACCTTTTTCGAACGTGTTCGTCCTTGCAACACCATATACTTGCGCAGTCGGATTCATGCAATTACGACTCGTAAGCACCCTTTTCCTTTCTGTTCCTACTAATTAAATGGTCAATTCATGTCGTGTATCGTAGAGTCCGTGATGAAGGCTCCCTATGCAGTTTCATTGCAGTGCTCAAATTACCCCTTGTATTTGTCACGTAATTTATCACATTGGCAAGCATTTTCTAAAAGCAAAACATGTGAAGATAGAGAGCTATGCTCGTCACCTCGGCCTAGAAGTAACACAACTGTGCCCAAGTTGTCTCGAGTGTTTCCGGTAGGGAGACCGCTAGCAACGAATATGCCGAGGCGTTCTGACAAACGTACGAATTGCCGCACATGCTGCAGAACCTGCGCAAAACAAAAAAAAAACATTTTTTTGACTTCGGACTACTCTCCAGGACAAGGTAGATGGCCAGCGTTCAAAACAGCGGAAAGTTCAAAGGTACAGCTCTGTATGAAAGGAAGAGTAGGTAATGCTGCCAGTGAGGCAAAACATATAGCGTAAAAAAAAAAGTTTCAGAACGCAGCAGGTCGAGTGATCTTGGCACTGCACACTTGTCGTCGGTCTCAAGATCCGTTGGTCAAGCGAAAGGGACACTTCTGTTTAATATATGCAGAGGTTAATTATTACCGGTGTTGTTCATTTTCCAGTCCACTCGCTATCTTTAGAGTCAACGTCCGCAACCAATCCCCGACGATGATTGGCGAACACAGTGTTTGCAGAGCACCTCAAACCTGCTATTACCGGGCCGAAAATATGCGGCTCGGTCAACGAGTTTAACCACCATCATAGTTTGACGTGTGGGCTGAATAATGGAGCCTGCAGAAACACAGATATTACTCAGCGATATATTTCAACGTCTCTTCGGGATCTGAGCGCAGAGGACATCAACTCTGTGAAAGCAGACCTGTACCAAACACGATTGTTTTGCGAACCATCCATGGAGGGCCACGCCAGACAAAGAGTTGGTGTTCGTTCCGAAGTTTGATACAACAATAACAAGAAGGAAAATCTGGGAGAATTACAAATGCTGGGAAACCTCATAGATGCAGATATATTTGGGTAGGAACGGGATAACAAACATTCGTTCTTGCTTAGTTGTGGAAACTTTATTTCCTTTCATTTGCTGCTTTTAGCATAGAGCTGGGGTCCTGAAATGGGGATTAGTTCGGCGGTTCTGCTCTATTGGATATTTGTTTAGTGCGGGCACGTCGGGTGCAGGAGAGGCCAGCAGGAAAACAGCGATCTCCTCTTTCCCTATTTCTCTGAGATAGACAAGGAGTGTTAGTGTCTCTCTTTCTCACTCTTATCTCTCTTTTGTGCCTTGGAGCGAAGTAATAATACGCAAACTGTTTCGCTGAAATAGAACTTTTGATAAACGCGCTGCGAATCGAAAATGAGATGCGCAGACCTCGCGCTTTTACAGAGCGGCGCCCACAACACAACCATGTTAACAAAACGACCTCTCTCGTAGACTGTACAGAGGCGCAAGAACGAGGAAGTATAGTGACCAGAGAGCGGAAGCAGAACGGAGACGTCTTTTAGCTTTGCGTTCTTTCCTGTACGAAGCGAGAGCATATGTGAAAAGTCGACGAACAGTTTTCAAGATGTCTTACACAATTTGCGCAGGTCTCGTTTGGTCCGCGATCGAGGAAGCGCCGGTGGTACGGATGTCACGTTCCTGTTCTTGGAGGGAAATGTTGTTCGGCCCGCTTAGATCGATGGCTGTGTCTTTTCCTCTGTTTCTTTTTTTTTTGTTGGGGGGACGTATATTTATGGCTTCTACAGAAAGGCGGTCAGTTGCATTGTTAGGCGCTCCCTGGGCTTCGCGCACAGAAAGGGAGGCCGAGAAAGGATCAATGTCCTCATGATGTAGTGGGAGTAGGTTTGTTAAATTGGCAGCAATCACATCAATAACGACGTCTTGAATGAAACAAGGAAAATATATTATCTCGATAGGTGAATAAGTTTGGGCTAATTGATGATGCATTAGGAAAGCAGCTCAGCGTGAACACACAGGACATAGAGGGAGATACAAATGACCACAGTGCTTGCTTTGTGTTCGCGCTAAGCTGTTTTTTCTAAAGTAATTGATTATTACTAGGCTTTCTATTTATGTTGTAAGACAAACGTTTCTTGTCGAAAAAAACGTTGCCATGAATTTTCATCACAATTTCGGTGGAAAAATTGTTGGTGATTTAAGATATTCAACTGAAATGAGCAACACTACTTTAAAATTTACGTGCCTGTAGAGCTTATCTATATTCTGCCGAATATATTCTGCTGGAAACATTAAAATGAAGAAATATTTCACAGAAGGCTTGTCGGTGGTCAATTCTGGCCTGCAGAAAGCGTGCAGTTCAAGAAAGCAGCAAGTGAGAGCCCACCGATGAGTGGATGTGGTTTGTAGGCTATTAGGAGATAACTTATGATTTCAGCCCCTGCAGCCCCGAGCCCGCTCAATGTTTTTAATAAGAATCCCCGTTTTCTGAGCTGTTTATATGACGAGTTCGCCGATTTGATGTTATCCTGTATGTCGATGCTGTCGCAAAGATGTCGTTACAAATTGGTGTATGCCACTTATGGACCTGCTCAAAAAAATTCATATGTTCGAAATATCGCGAGTGAAAATACTGCACTAACTGCAAGCAGCGACGAATGCAGCTTGCATTTAGTGCAGTATTTCCACCCGCAGCATTTCGAACATTTAATTTTTTTTTTTTTTTGGGGGGGGGGGGGGGTACATTAACTGCATACACAAATTTGTAATGAAAATGCTTCACTAATTGCAATCTGCTACGAATCCAGTTAAACAAATTGAGTCTATTCGTTTTCCATCCTCCTCCTTCATGCAAAATTTCTGCGGCTCTCCTCATTCGAGCATCATGCCTGATTGAACCGCATTACATATATTCGAAAAAATTTCAGATGCGAACTATATGTGTAGTTATGTGCGCTATGTGTTTTCCTTAAGCAGAGTTGAGCACTAGAGTCCTTCTGACGATGGATAGAGCCCATGGCAAGCAAATACTTATGGAGTGATGGGACACACTTATTTTTTGGCTGTTATACTCCCAATCAAAATTAGGGGGGCATTTAAGCTCCGCCTTAACAGTATGACGCGACAGTGTAGTGGCTACTTGCTACTTTTTCTTAATTAGTGCCTCCTTCCAATTACACGCACTTATAGCATATGTCTGTAGGCATGCCTCCTCACGCTTGTACGAGGAATCAGTAAATCGATTTATTCAATTTAAAATACGAGATCACGTGATACAGCACATGACACGCAATATCTCCCTTTAAGCAGCCGAATGAGCATGCCTCAATGGCGTGTAGGGGTCGCGTGCCTGACACGCAATTCAAGGGTCATGAGTTGGATTCTCAACATATTACCCAATCTTCTTTTCGGCGCAACTAATTTGCTTTACGTTTCTACATGTTAGAATGACATTTGTCATTCTTCGACGTAGTAATCAAAGTTGTATTTCCATTCTGCACCTCAACGTGTGACTTCACAGCCCTCTCGACCAATCCTGAGTGAGTGTGACAACGCGTACGCCTTGTTCTCCGGACGTCAGCTCAACGCTGTGGTGTTACAGCATGTTCTCATCTAACGCAGCGGCAGCGATTGCCCCCTTTCATTTGTTCACCTGAACGTTATGCTGCGAATTTAAATTGTCGAGTTATCTTTTTTTTGTTTTAATGGCATTTAATTTCAGATGTATCGCTTCGTGAACTCAGTGAATATATACACTGTCACAATGACGTCATACGTGCCTACTTTCTCAAGCCGTCCACCAAGTTATTTTTAACGCGTTAGCGTTAAAGGCCCCGTTAATCAGAAACATTCGGTGCCGGCGTTGTCGTTGTCGGCATTGTGAAAGAAAAATTGGCAGTGGCTTAGCTCGGCTATGCGAGGATATACGTAGCGAAAGCAGGACTTAGGTCTCTCCTCCGGCTGCTGTCGTTGCTGCTAGCGGTCAAGACAACGGACGTTAAACGTGCCCGTCTCGCGGCGGCATATTTACGACGTTTAGCCAGTCGTTCGGCGCGCTGTTCCTCTGTTTCCTGGGCGATTAGTTTCCTCTTCTTCTCGTTCCGATGTCGAGTTCAGGCCTAATTCTGTTAAGCAGACTTGTCGCCGTCCATAATGCCGCCTCAACTGTGGTTGTAGCGCACGCGAGCTCTCCTTTTCAATCCTCCGACATGTTATCAGGCATGCGACACAGCTGGCGAAGCAGGCGGAGGCGAGCGCAACGACGAGGCAAGCGGTGTGACATCATACCCAACGGCGGCGGCGGCTCCGCGGCGAGGCGCGCGGTGTGACGTCGTGCCAGATGGCGCGGTGGGCGCGCCATCTGGCGTCCGGGCATGGCTCTGGCGTCCGGGCATGGCTCTGGCTGGTAGTACCCAGAGAGCAACCTAGGGGGCAGTAAAGACTGCTAGGTCACGTGACCTTACGGAGTCATGACAACCTGTCCAACTGATAGTGAGGAAACTGCCCACCGTGGCAGGTGACAGTTAAATTCATGATCCGTTGCTCGGGGAGTGCAACCTGGGCCGCACAAGGACCACCGCTGGGAGCACCTGTCATCGCTGGAAAGTGGCGCACAGCCTAACCCCTGCACCACTGGGCCAGGAGGTGTATGAGGATTTCCAGGTATCTGTGAATGTAATGTAGAGAATGACCTTCGGCATATACGGGAATTAAACCGCTACGCTATCGCGTGTACCCTCAAGGCAGAGTTTAAATGTCACCTCCAATTTTTTCTTAAATGCCATTTTTATTGTTCTTTAGGGACCCTGCTACGACCATTACAGGAGAAATCAGTTTGAATAAGGATGATCTGCATTGCAGAACTCATACTGTCTAGCTAGCGTAATCTGCGAAGACGGAGGCCGGAAGTCACGCAGTATTTATTTTTTTAAGGGACATTCATTACGTTCTGCTTGAAGCATGTTGTCAAAAGTGCTCTAAATTTCGACGGCTGTTAAAGAAAATGCCCACATTTCCATCGACTTTTTCCTACTCGTAGCCAAACTAGCCCCCACGGTTTTACACTGGGGTAATTTATGGCCGCACAAAGCACTGCTCACAGCGCATTAGAAATTTCCAGAAATTACTTATGAAGAATTGTTCCCCAGCTACCTATCAATAGCCAGTGGGCAAACCGACTACGGCCTAGGCACAGCGTATCCAAGAATTGGGACTGCATTAACGACGACATTATATCCAGATTTGTTTTACAAGGAAAAAGACCACAGTCCATTACATTAAGTGGATCTTAAGCCCTTCGATTATGGCAGGCTCCAAGAAACGTTATGCGACCCCAAATTACTCCGTATTGCCCCTTGCTTTTCATTTTCTTTTATCTTGTTCTGCATGTGTCTTCCCGGCATCTTCAGGGTCGGTTCTCCAGACTGTTACTTTATCTAGTCCAATAAAGTGGGTCTCCTGCTTCGCGGACGTACTTACGCTAGCAAGGCGTTCGTCGTATCTTTAACCCCCTCCCGTCCGCAGCAGACACACACACAGCGCTCCCAAATTAGCTCGCGTTATGCACCGAGTGCGCGAGCGCCTTGAAGACGTCGCATCTTACCACTGCTTTTCCCGTCATAATATGCATAATTTGTCCTCTCCGGAGAGCACTTAGTCAAGCGCTCGCCCAGAAGCAAGCCTCCCCACGCGTACCGCTTATTCGCCCACTGGGCAGAATACAGACTGTGGAGAGGAGGTTAAAGCTGGGGAAGAGAGAGGGTGGTGTAACTTTGTGACTTCCCATAGGCCCCAACGCCTTGCAAGAGCGCATCGCCGGGCCCCGCAGAGAAACGCAGGAACGGGGGGATGAGGAGGATTGGCTGGAGTGGAAGGAAAGGGTAGGATGATGGAGAGAAGATGAGCGGCGACGGCGGCCGCTGCAGCGATGACGACGTCAGCGGTGTGCCTAGTCTTCCCGAGATGGCACTGCAAATGGCTCCCGTGATGTTGCTTTAATCTCCTTCTAATGCCCCGGAAGTAGTGCGCTCGATAAGCATTTTGGTCGTCGTCGGCGGTGGTGGAGGCAGCGGCGGTATGAGCGTGCTCATCGCTGGCGGTGCGTGTTCTCTCTGCCATTATTTTTTTTTTTCGGGCGCAACGTAGCGCTTACATTCTTTTTTTTCGGGAGTTTCCGTCGTTCTATATTTTCGGTAGGTAGTGCGCAAGTGGGGCAGAAAAAAAAGTGTGAAAAGATTGCGCATTTTTTCCCAGCAGCGCGAACGCGCACTGATCAGGGTCAAACCACACAAACAAGTACGAAAAAACACCGATACTTAGCTCGGAAAAACGGTCCGAGCATGGTGTTACATTCGTATACGTATATGCTGTAAAGTGTTTAATAATTGCATATCTTTCTTTTTTTTTCCCTCGCAATCACCTCATTTTTCTCCCGTACTTATTTTTGTTCACGCCAAATCACGCGTCTCTCCTGCCATTTTCAGCGCGAACGTTCGACTCCCTCGCCGAAGCATAGCGGTGCCGGAGGTGGCGTGGCTGTTATAGATCGTCATAGAGCTGGAGCTATAGGTCGTTTTACGAGCGCGGCCGCTCTCTCGGTGGCGTGCGAATCATTACTTTTTTTTTTCCTTTCGCTCTCTGTTTGTTCTGGCTGGGCGGGAAGGACTTCTTTCTGCGCGCTTGCCCACGAAAGAAGGCGAACCAAGCGTGCAGAATCTTGCTCGTCGGCGGGCGGGTGCGGCGCTACGCTACTATCGTCGTCTTGGCCGGTGGCAGCGTTGCGACTGGGACCTAGCGCCCGCGCGCTCGCGCACCGAGCTTTATCTACCCCCTTGCGCTGGGCTAGGTATAGTGCGACGAGGCCGGCCTCGGTCGTCGGCGCCGGTCGGTCGATCCACCCGACGCCCCGTTTCCCAGACCACGCGGGGCTTAGCGTGCGCCAACTCGTTCAAAGCCCGGGATGAAGCTGGTGGACGCGCGACACGCTTCCTTTTCCTGTCTCCTTTCCTCTTTTGTGTCGGTTATTTTCCCATCGATCTGTGTGGACTGTGCTAGCCTTCCTGGCCTCCCTAGCTCCCTCTCCTCCGTGCGTGTAGGTCTTTATCTCGGCTTCCTTGAGATGTCCTTGCTGGTGCTGTTGCTCTGAGACGTACCGGGAACTCGAAGCCAACCTGTAGTTTGGTAGGCTAAAGTACGAGGTAGCCGTGTTATTAGAAAGGAGGTGCTCGGTTATTTATCCACGTAATTACGGACGTACCCATTGTTTCCATTGATCGATCGACATATGTGTAATGGAAGGAGAATTGATTGGATGCGTTATAGTGCTTGGGTGTGTACACTGAAACATAAGCGAGAGAATGGAGGAGGCTTTGCCAACAGCCAAGCGTACCACTTCGAAAGTAACACGACCTCAACTTGCACCTAAATAGTTTTCGCAGCTTGGAAGCCCTAGCAAGCAAATTGGTAATAATGTCTTCCTCTATCGAAGAAATCACGTAACAAACGCTGTGAATATACTTTTTGGGGGCACAATTTTGTCGTGATTTTAGAAGATTCTGGATCCCGTACGGAACTACAAGCAAAAATGTGTTTCAGCTAGATGCCAGGTGAGGACCGGAAAATGATTTACTGTTTGTAGTGTTGTCCAGTACAACTCCGCCTCAGCTGTGTAGATTCCGGTGTGCGGCTTGCATCTCGCTAAGCAAGCAGGCTGGCGCCCTTATTATATTTGCTACCTTGCTTAGGATTTTTCTTAGCTATTTACGACAGCAAGCTCACCTGCATGAGGACAGCAAACTATTGTTGTGCTGAAAGGAGTTGTTAAAGGTAAGGTCTGTGGTTCAGTCTTAGTGACCGCGGCGGCTCTATTTCGATGGAGGCGAAATCTAGAGACCCGTGTACTGTGCGATGTCAGTGCACGCTAAAGAACTCCAGGTGGTCGAAATTTCCGGAGCCATTCACTACGGCGGCAGCCGCAGCCTATGAAGACGGCAGAGTGGGGGCCGCCGCCACTATTCGAACTAATTCGCCTGCAGAGGCGGAAGGAGCCGCCATCGCACTTGCTCTGGCCCACTCCATCATTGACAAAAACATAACAGAAATTTGCACAGATTCACAGGCCGCGTACCGCCACTACCTAAAGGGCGTGGCGACTCCGGCAACACACCGTATTCTTACCACGGCCACTTCTCTCGACCGAACGGTTACTCTGTCGTGGGTCCCTGGGCATGCCTCGATCCCCGGTAATGAGCGCGTTCATGCGCTGGCCCAAGAACTCTCCTCCCGGACCCCAGATAATCAGGCACCCAACCCTGCACAAGAAGCCCCTTCGGTCCTCTCTACATATCACCAAATTACCACATTTTACAAATTCAGCCGCATGACACTGCCACCACCCCACAGTACCTTGTCGCCCTTATCCAGCGCCACATGGCGGCAATTACAGACAGGCTGCTTTATTTCACCCCACCGCCTCTCATGCTTTCATCCCACCTTTCCTCCTCATTGTAACACCTGTGGCGTGCCCAAATCCACACTTTTTCATTACCTTTGGGAATGTCCTTCCCCAAAGGCAGTATCCCCCATCCCCAATCCCACTCATTCTTCCTGGGAGGCTGCTTTACGGACCGCTCAGCCCGCCGTCCAGAAATGGCTAGTGGATCGGGCTTTACGCGAAGCACTAGCCCGTGGACTCCTGGACGAGTAGGGGACCACCCTGGAAGATTTTTTTTTTGTGTAATAAAGTTGTTTCCATCCGTCCATCCACTACGGCGTCCCTTTACAGCCTGTGTCGCTTTGGGACGTTATACCCAATAAACCAACCTACTTTTCATTTATGTTTACATTTATTAACAATGGTTGCTACATTCTCGCACAACAAGTGAAGCAGTCTTCCGCTGTGCGCAAATGGACATGAACACCACGACGATAGCTGGGAACAGATTGTTTCAAGCGGCGACATTCACCGTGAAGCGATGACTTCGTTTACTCAGGCTGAGTGCTGAAAATGCGCCGTATCTATATATCTCAGTGGCACTGAAAGTAAATGAGAGTGTTTGGGAGAAAGTGTACTAAAATCGACTTACAATGTGCCGAGTAAATATCGGGAGAGGCGTGAAATATATGCGGTGCAAAAGTCAAGATCGGCTCGCCCAGAACAAATAGCCGAAGTAAAAGTTCATTCCCACTTTGTTTACGGTCTCTTCTTGCCAAGTAAGAGGAAACACTAAACGCAGATTAAACAAGCAATATATAGACTGTTTCTTTTTTCTGATTTCATGGCGAATGTTCACCATGTTTTCTTCCATAACTTCACATCTCATTCATCGCCGCCTCTATTCCCTAGTTGGGCTTGATGGCAGACTGGTAGATTAAAAATGAGAACAAAACAAACAATTAGACACAACTCCTATACGTTAAAATTTACGGCTGACTGACAGGCACCTAAATATGGGCAAGACATACCGCGGCTCGGAGGCAAAATGCCTTGCGTAGAAAAGGTTTGGTTTGGTCTATTAGAGTTTAACGTCCCAAAGCGACTCAGGCTATGAGGAACGCCGTAGCGAAGGGCTCCGGAAATTTCGACCACCTGGGGTTCTTTAACGTGCACTGACCTCGCACAGCAAAAAAAAACGTTAGGTATGTACACCTCACATAAGAGCTTGTTGAACACCACGTGTACAAACATACATCCCGTTTCAGTGTTCACCGTAGGCACCAGCACCAGCTTCTTGATAACATATCACGCTCTCCGCACCCCCAGATTACGTACAAGCCATCCGCGAACGGTCGGAGAAAAGACGTGATGTCTACGCTTCCAGAGAAATATGCTCTCCACGCGTGCTCGCGCTGTTGGGCTCGGAAGGATTTTTGCCTAGCATCTCCGAACGCCAGTGCAACGCCTTTATCATCTGTACAGGAGCAGCGAGGAGAACGCGCGCAGGCAGAGGAAACGCGAACGCAGCCCGCGCAATTGGACTCGCAAGCCTCTGCCGCCGTCACGGACAGCGCTGCAGCGCTCCCAGCCAGAGCAGCACATCGCTCACCGCGAGGGATGACGCAGACGTCGCGGCCAAAACTACCTGCTTTCACGGCAGCGCGGCATTCGTTCCCGCCCGCTCATCCTCCTCCTGCTGGTTTCTCCTAAATGGAAAGTCATGCCTCTCCCTCGCTTGCCGAACTTTATTTTTTTCTTTTTCATTCACCTTTCTTTTTTTTGATGCTCTCAGCGCGTGTGTCGTTTTAGTCGCGGTCAGGCTTCGCAAGTCTCTCTCTCTCTCTCTCTCTCTCGGTGAGAGCGCGTTCGTCTCTCTGCCCGCGTGTCTATTGCGTTATGCGTTTGGAGAAAACGAAATGGAGGCGGCCACAGTGTCGAGGGGCTGGTAAGAGGGGAGTCGGCAGGAGAAGATTTGAAAAGAAGGCTTCGCTGAAGCGGCGCGAAGCGCGAGCGGTGGTTGCGGCGCGCTGCGCCATTTTCGAGGCTTGAACGTCGTCGACGCTGGCGCTCCTCAGCTCGGCGGGCGCGATCATCAAAGATGAATGCCTTTTGAGATAAGCGATGGAAAACTTTTGCGGCACATTTCTCTCTCTCTCTCTCTCTCTGGGTCTCTCGCGGGAGGGGGGGGGTGGCCTTTATTGGCGAGAAGAGATGGGAACCAGGCGCCCACCACCACCAAGGCAGAGGCAAAAAGGAAGTGGGGTGAAGAAGGGCCGAATAGCAGCAGCCAAAGAGTGCCTAGAAACGGTATAGTGGGGGTGGGGGTTGAAAAGGAAGGTTGGCATTGGCAAGACGGGAGGAGTGGGAGGCAGGGCGGGCGAGAGGCGGGGGGGGGGGGGGGGGGGGGGCGTCTTCCTCTACTTCTTCATTCAATTCGTTTTGTTCTTTAGGTAGAGGAGAGAGTGCTGAGAAACCACTCTCGAAAAAAAAAAGATGAGAAAAAACACGCCCTTTGTGCGCATAGACTTCAGAGTTGTATCCTTTTTTTCGCTGCGTCCTTTGCGCTTTGAAGCAATAAGAGAATACGAAACCGAGGCTTTCGGTTCGTCTACAACGGCCTTCTCTGCCGTTGCGGTGGGGGCGCGGGAGGAGAGCTTTTAGCTTTTCATAACAGTTCATGTCGCTGCGGTCACGAGAGACCCGAAAAGAGCACAACAAAAAAAAAATAGAGATTAGAAGAAAATTTCGGTTAGCGAGATGATAGAGAGAAAAAAAAAGGAGGGGAAAGAAAACGGAAGGAGGGTGAAAGAGGGGTGGGAGGCAACCGAAGAAGCGCGCGCGTGTGTCAAGCCCACGGCGGCGTATAGCAACGCAGATGCGCGTGACAGTTGTATTCTTCGCGACGCATTTATTTCCACCGCTTGGCCCGAAGAGCCTCCTCGACTGCGACGGCACGCCAGCCAGACAGTGCGCTTCGCCAAAGAAGAATGGCAGGAAAAAAAGAAAGAAGGGAGAAGAGGGGGTTCAATAAAGGCCCGATTGGAAAGTGCGCGCGATTTTTAGCCGCGTCGGCACATGCATAAATAACCCTCTCCCGGTTTCTCATGCGTTTGTCTTGATTCCGTTTATTTTTTTTTTTTGCACGACGTTTTAAGAATACAGCAACGAAATACTGAAACATCGCCTTGGCAGCAGACGTAAAGAAAGGAGAAGTGGCTCGAAGCAGCGAAAGAAAGATAGAAAAGCATAAAAATGCAACATTTCCTCTTTTTTTCGCTGACGGCGTAAAACAATAAAAATGATAGCGGTCAGAAATTTTCCAAGTTCACTTTCGTCAGCAATACGAGCAAAATCTGTTGAGAAATAAAGGACGAGACAGTACAGAGTGATCAAAATCAAGCTTTAAAGATTTTTTAACATTTGGAGTTTAGAGGTGCGGGAAGTCCACCTCTGCATTATAAGTTATGCGAATTATAAGTTATAAGTTATTATCTGTTTGACGGTGAAAATTATCATCTTACTCTGTTCGTCCTGCACAAATTGCGTGATAATTGTCATCATCATATACCTAATTAAATGAACATGATGAATGACCTTTTTAGTGGTGCACTTAGAGGCACTTGTATTCGCACAGAAACGTGGAAGCTAACGAAAAGGGTTAAGCTTAAGGACAACGCAGCGAGCTATGGAAAGAAAAATGATAGGTGTAACGCTAATAGACCGGAAGTGGGCGTAGTGAGTGAGGGAACAAACGCCGGTTAATGACATCCAAGTCGAAATCAAGAGGAAGAAATGTGCTTGGGCAGGGCACGTAATGTGCATGCAAGATAACCGCTGGTCTTTAAGGGTAACGGAGTGGATTCCAAGAGAAGGCAAGCGTAGCAGGAGGCGGCAGAAAGTTCATTGGGCGTATGAGATTAAGAAGTTTGCAGGGACACGGTGGCTGCAGCTGGCAAAGTACAGGGTTAATTGGAGAGACGTGGGAGAGACCTTTGCCCTGCAGTGGATGTAGTCAGGCTGATGATGATGATGATGTGTTCTTACACAATTCCATTTGGTAAAATTCGCCTCCCATATATTCGCTTCCCAACTTCCAGCTCGACGGACGTGATGTCGCGTGCAAGGCGGTCAGGATCGGCGCCAATTTAAACTACTCGCAACGCGAAGCGGCGTTTCGCCTTCCAGTGGCGTAGAGCCACTGGCGAAAGTGATAACTTCTTCACATTTACTTTCGCCTATCCCAACGGAAGAAACGCTCGACGCGACAGCTGCATCGCACTAGGGAGGAGTTCCATGTCGACTGCCACCGCCATGCACGCGTGATCACGCGAAATCAGTGCAAACTTTGAGGGTGAATATCTGGGAACACGCGTGCTCTGGAAGGAAGGAAGGAAGGAAGGAAGGAAGGAAGGAAGGAAGGAAGGAAGGAAGGAAGGAAGGAAGGAAGGAAGGAAGGAAGGAAGGAAGGAAGGAAGGAAGGAAGGAAGGAAGGAAGGAAGGAAGGAAGGAAGGAAGGAAGGAAGGAAGGAAGGAAGGAAGGAAGGAAGGAAGGAAGGAAGGAAGGAAGGAAGGAAGGAAGGAAGGAAGGAAGGAAGGAAGGAAGGAAGGAAGGAAGGAAGGAAGGAAGGAAGGAAGGAAGGAAGGAAGGAAGGAAGGAAGGAAGGAAGGAATAACTATTTTCACTAATGCTTTTTCCTGCGGTTTGGGGGCATCTTCAGGGACGTCTTGGTTCTACCCCCAGGAGCCTTCTCTGTGGAAGTCGTCCGCCTCTAATCAATGGTCGGTTGCCCAGAGTCAAGGGCTCTGCTGGCCACTGCTGCCCGTTGAGCTCGCTGTACCAGACCTTGTTGGTCTTCACAGCGGTCGCTGAACAGCAGAGTCTCCCACTGCTCCGCACTCGGGTTTTGTGTTTTGGGAACCACGTCTATGTTTTGGCAGGCCCTTGCGATGTGATATAGAGTAGGTTTTTCGTCGCACCAGGGACATTTGTCCGCGTATATCGTAGGGTGCATTTTGTTTAGTATATGTAGGTTTGGGAAAGAGCCTGTTTGTAATTGTCTCCAAGTGACAGCTTCCTCTCTGCTGAGAGATATGTGCGGGGGAGGGGTATCGCATTCTTCTGGCTCTATAGTTTTGTAGTATGGCCGAGTATTCCCTGGGTGCTGGCGCGAGTTCTGCGGTCTCGTCGGATGCTCGGAAAGTAATGTATCCTCGAGCTATCCTGTCGGCCTCTTGGTTCCCTGCCACCCCCGTGTGCCCCGGTACCCACACAATTTTGTGTGGGATCTTGTCGTTTTGTTCTTCCTGGTTTTTAATTCTGTCGCTAGCTGCGAGGAGTATACGGAGCGCGTGACGACCTATCCTGCCATTCATGTAATTTCGGCAGGCTGTTTGAGAGTCCGTGAGTATTGTTAGTTTCCGCCCGGTTCTATAGCCCTCCGCCACCGCTAGAGCAACGGCTACTTCCTCGGACTCTGCGGCTGTGCAGCCTCGGAGAGACGCGCTGGTCATTTCGCGTAAAGACGGATCGCCACCGCCGCTACAGCGATTTTGGTATCTCCTCCTCTCCAAGACGCGTCTGCATACACGGTCGTGGCTTGAGGAGCGCATGTTTTCTCGATGAATTCGGCCCTCGCTTCTCTTCTGCCTCGATGGAGGTTGGATCGAGCTGGCATGGCGGAGTGGTTAGCGTGCTCTGGAGGAATTCCACCATAAGAGTAGGTTAGAAATGTCTCCGCCTATACGCTTCCAATATAAGCATTCATGTTAGCAGCAGTGGCTAAAAAGTTGTTTAGTATATTTTAAGTTATTAGACGCCTGACGGTGACTATTAGGACATAACTTTGTGTCCTCCTGTAAAGATAAATTATGCGCAGAGTTGGATTTCACGTACCACTCAGCACCGAATCTTAAGAAACAGGTGACGCTTCATTTTGATGATTCTGTATAGTGAAGGTTCTTGAAAACGGTTGTATGGTTGGAATCTTGCAGTAGGGAAGGAGATAAGACAGCACAGTGTAGGGTTATTTCGAATGAGCCCTGATAGGGTACACGCGGCTGCCAGAAAAAGGGTTCAGGACCACGTAACCATGTAACGGCTAACAGGAGAGGATAGTGCGTCGACAGCAGCGACGTGGTCAAGCCCGAAGACGCCAGAAGACGCTGCATTAGTATACAAGCGAAAGACAAATCCGTGTGCTTATGTGTATCCTGCACGCAAAAGGACAGCGGTGATAGTTGCGACGCTGTGGGCTGTGTCGCGCACAGATTAAACAAGTAAGAAATGTCACCATGCCAGGAAAGCGGTGTCTTCAACGCATGCAATCACATGTGAAACAACGCCGCATTGGAGCCTCATGAGCTTCTGTATCAATACAGTACTATCTGTCTTAGTACCTTGAGATAGCGCAAATGTCGTAAGCTCTGCTTAGATTCCATTGTTTACGGAAAATCGTGGAGTATCGTGGTGCACACGGAACAGCGACTCATGAGAACTCAGTAAAAATGCTGTGTCAAGGATAGTTCTAATATAAATTTAACCTATGTTTTGCGGCAAATCTGCGAAATAAGGAAAAAATCTATTTCAAATGTCCGCATAGTCAATTTCGGTCGGAAGAGAGTTAGCTTCTATTTGTAACAACTAGGGTTTTAGCACTTCCGATCATCTTCACAAGTCGAACATTCGCAGTTTATGATAGCGGGGTCTATGGGCGTTTAGCTGCTGCCGGAAGTTTCCCTCCCGGAAGAAAGAAAGTCCGGTACATTCGTCGTCCGTCTAGAGTAGCGGAAGGTGTGAGTACGCTCCTCATATCAAGGGAAGAGATACTCAGTCCTGATTTAGAAGCACTCGTATGAATAAACAAACTAACCTGAAAGCGCTGTGTTTATGTACGTGAGACAAAGCTTTCACGAAGGAGAAACAAACGGGGAACGGCCGAAAGGATAGCCGCATAAATATATGGGCATGCTCTGTCTCCAACCAGACCGGCAATCTTGTCATGGTGGGAGGGTAGGGAACGGAGGCTACTTTTGGTATGTATTTCTTCCCTCCTGCGCACTCTTCCTCCTCTTTCACCAGCTGGTGCCTCTGGCACGGACATAACGGTTCCCTCTGGTTCCGACGCTATCGCCGCGCAACAAATGTTTACCAGCTGCTTTACCCAGCGCGGAAGAGAGCACCGACGATCTCGCTTCGTTCCGACTGTGCCACACTCGAGGGACTTTCCTTTCCTTCTGACAATGTCTCGCTTTATGTGGTCTACGACGAAAGCACCTCCCAGCCCATGGCTCAGCGATTTAGCGCACAGTGTTTCAAACAACAGATACCTGGCAGCTGCTCTCAGAGGAATGTTACCAACGCTCTGTCACACTGGTGTAGGCCATCTCTGCAGTTACTCAGCAGCAGTAGTAGTGCGTTCGCATATAGATGTTCTTGCTCCTGTGTCAAGAACGAGCGTACTTCTTTATCACGCACGGCTTCTTGTGTGTTAAAGTGCGTATCGAAGACGACTTTATTACTGTGCGTTTTATTTTGTTACAAGCCATGTGCTATGCTTCTTTGTAAAAGCGTAGGTAAATGCACATTTCAGGAAATGTTACTCCGCCTCATACATTGCCTCGCCTTAACTTCACCCTCTGTGTATTTCATTGCGCTTGAACCGTACCAATTTTCTTGAATACATGCTTGAACATAGATGATGCTTCGGGAAATGCATTTTCGTATTGTAGACAATCGACTTTACGTCACTTGCGTTTTTATATCACTCCTTTCCACAGCTCTCTATGCTTCATTCACTACCGGTTATCTAGCTGTTTCCTTGCTACTGCAAGGAATGTTGCATCTCTGTTGCGCCGCTGTCGTGATCCGGTAAATTGGTCCGTTAGTTTTTGAGGAAAGAAATGGCGCAGGATCTGTCTCACATATCTCGATGGACACCTGAACCGAGCCGTAAGGGAAAGGAGCAAGGTGGAAGTGAAAGAAGAAAGAGAGAAAGAGGTGCCGCAGTGGAGGTCTCCGGAATAATTTTGATCATCTGGGCATCTCCATGCACTGACGTCGCACAGTACACGATCGTTTGCGTTCCGCCTCCATCGATACACGGCCACCGCGGTCGGGTTAGAACCCGGGTACTCCGGCTCGGTACACGAACGCCTTAACCCCTGAGCCACTGCGGCGGATATGTCGATATCCGGCTTTTCACGTGTTCGGAATCCATAAACTCCGCGGTAGACCAGGGCGAATTCTGTGACCCCATCTGCTGCGTTTTTGCGTTCATCTAACAAAACGTCGCCCAGAAAATAGCGCGCTTCTTCAGCACCTCGGCGAAAAAGCTCTGCAAACCATCCGCTCTTCTATAGCCGTTCTCGCGTCTACAACAGTTCTGCTTCGCTATCCGCGAATAGCGTTCATTCACACGGCGCAGCGCCGAGGCGGGGAGGAAGCTTCACGGCAGTGCCATGCGGCTACGGGATGCACCAGCCGCGTGACCTGCGTTTGTCTCGAAAGGGAGAGGAAAGACCTCCGGTGGAAAGGAAGTGGCAGAGGGGGATGCTGGAATAGTTGCGGCGGGCACCGACCTTCGACGTATTACTTTCCCCCTGTTTGACAAAGAGCAGGGGCCCTCGTACAACTGCGGAGAGCCCATTTCCTCGTAGTCCATCGCTTCTCTACACAACGGCAGCAGCGCCACTACACGGGCGGCGGCGGCGGCGGTGACGTTCACTCGTCCGGAGAGTTTATTTGCCGGTCCAGTGTTTACTCCGAGTTCTCCTGCTTTGCCGCGTGAGCGCCCGGCGCTCGCAAGAGGGGGCGGAGGAGGCCTGCCTCCCTCGCTGCTGCTGCTGCTTCTGCAGGAAGCTTTGCAGAGCTTCATCCACGGTCTCTCATTTCATTCCTTTCCACCCCGACCATCTTCCAGCCGCCTCCACTCTACCGCCGCCTGGCTCCCGGGGATGCTAGCAGGGAGGTGGCCCCTCCCAGTCCTGGCTCCGCGGTTGTGGCTCGAAGAAATTATTGTCCCCGTGGCCGGCCTGGCCGAAGCCTCCTTAGAGATCGACGAATCGCTGCAGTTGTCCTGTGTCCTCCTATCCTTCAGTTGTTTCTTTTTTTTATATTTCTCGTTTTCTCGCTGGCGGCGTTTCTCGTCGCCGCTTCGCGATTGCTCGGCAAACAAGGGGCTAGCAGCTTAACGGTTACAAACAATTTTTCTTGATTTTGTTCCGTACTTCTTTCGCGCAGTCCTTGTTGGCTTATATGTCGTGTGTGTGATTAAAAGCAGCGGGAAGAAATGAAGCTGGAATGAAGTGTCATGTTCACACCGTGGCGTTGTGAAAAAGTGGGTCGCGGGGTAACACCTCGTTTACTTTTTATTTCATCCAGTTCGCTGCCGTAAGTACCCGACAGCTTGAAATCCTTAGGAAAGCAGGGTCCCTTGAAGTACAAAGTCCAAAGCAACAATATTCAGCAACAGGTCCCGAACCTCTCACTTGTAGCTCCCGTCTCAAAGGTCTGCCCAAAGTTGTGACGATTTAAACCTTGAAAAAGCATTGCGCGCGTCGTGTTACATTGGCCACATGCTCACCGATCGAGTTCGCGCTGAGCACATTGCACAGCTGCTTGTGATGTGGCACGACGTTCTTTACAACAAGCATTACGGCATTTGAGAATTTGTCTGCCGGTTCGCTGCTTTATTATCATTTCTAAACTCACCGCTTCGCGCGGAAATATACGAAAGGCAGGAAGACAGCACCAGAATCGAAAATCACTTTCTTAGGTTGAGCGAGATATCTCTCTCTTTGCTCGCTCGAATGGCCGGTGAAAAAAGGCGCAGCAACAGTGCCGACTACGTGAACGGAACAGAGAAGGCCTTCAGTGAGCCCTATACGCGTTTCAATTCCCGCCGAGGAGAGGTTTCTTTTCTCCATACGGATAGGGTCGAGCGCAAGCAAGCGCCGTACGGCAAAAAGTGAAGAAAAAAAAAAGAACAGTTGCGAAGCTACGTACTTTGTTGCGCTGCCTCCGTTCTTTTCTCCCAAGAACAACACTATCCCGATAGAGCCGTCGCCGCTGAGTCTCGTGAAAGTGAAAACACGCCGCGGAGAGAATGGCTAAATTGCGTTTGTGCGAAGTCCACTTTGCTCGGATTTGAAACTCGGAGGAGTGCGGCGCCCGGTGGTGCTCAGTGCGGGAACATAAGCGAGTCACGAACGTGAATCATTTTCGCGAGGAGCGAGCAGCAACGGGTAATGCTTTCTTTTCTGTTTCTTTTCCCCTTTTACGGAGCAGCAGGTATTGACATCCCTGCATTTTTTTTCTGGAGAGAACGGCACGTGCTCTTAGCGTGATCCTGCTGGGGGAAAAAAAGAGCAAAACGAACGGGCTGTTGTTTCTAACGACCCCGCGCTTTTTACTTTTTTTCTTTTGGGTTCATATTCAGTTCATCTCACTCTCTTGTTGGCTGTTGGAAGCGGGGACGAAGTTCTGGTCAGCAATGCTCTGTGCAGAGCTTAGAGGATTTTCCGGTTTCTGCGAACGTATTTCTAAATTTTATAGTAGTAGTAGTAATAGTGGTTTATTTCAAATAAAAGAAGAAAAAGATTGTTGCTAGGCCCGGCATCTGCCATCGCTACGGGAAGCACCTGAGCTGGGGCAGCGGATATAAAGGGATAGCAGGTATACTGCAGAAATTAAATTAAAGAGTTGAGGGGACAGTCATAAAGGATAGGGGGGTGAGAGGTACAATATATAATTGTTTTATCTACACTATAACATATGTACAATACTCTAAACTTTGTCCGCTGATTCTTTTTTATTCACGTAAGTATTCCGTGCAACTTTTGGCAAGTACTTTAATTCGCAGTACATGTCTGGACATCAAACCAGCCAAGTATGGTAAAAATTCTTAAACTCGGTAATTGTGTATCGGAAGTGCCTTAGTTTTATTATAGTTCGCTCATTCTTGCGACTACAGAGTGACGTTCATTTCCACCTGACAGTGCACCGGGAATTCTAAAGCGCTTAGTACTCCGGGAAAGTGTTAAGCACTCAATGCTTATATATTAGCCTGCCCTCATGACGTCATACCATTTTGTTCGATACTTAAATATTAGCCCTCATGGTTTCCAACCATTTAGTTGGATACTCTGTTATTCACAGCTTTCGGAAAAAAAGTGCCTTGTTGGCATTTTACAGCCTGCAACCAATTTCTCGCCCGTTCTAGTCGCATTAGCAAAATGACAGAGTGCCCAGAACAAATAACATCTTCGAATTAAAATGACAGATTTAATTAACGATTCACAAGGTATTCACGCATCACTTAGCTTCCGATGTTTTTCTCTGCACGAACAGAATAACAAGCGAACCAATCCGCCAGTGCATCCCTTCCTAAGGCATCGATGAGAGTCGCCAGTTCAACAATGCCCCAAAACTCGGCCAGCTGACTGAGGGCATTCTCCATCGGCTGCTGCTTCGCACGACGTGAGCAGAATCACATTGGCTAACTCCCTTTTGTACGAAGCGTTCTGCTTATTACAGGTCGTGGAACCCAAACTCTGGCAGTGCACGCGCTTTGTCACACTGCATTTGCAGCTTTTTACTTTTTCTTTTTTCTTTTACTGCCAGAACTGAAGAGAAGAGCATCTCCAGGCGTCCTTTGTCTCCTTCCACCGGCATCGGCGTAGTATGTCGTCGCAATAATTCGCGCTCAGCTCCTGTCCGCGAGAATAAGGTCTAGTTTGGACTGACACATTAGGCCTGACAGTGGGCACGCTCTCGTAAGTGGGAAGGAGGGGGAACTGCGGAAGGAATCGTAAAGCGTTCTGTTGTCATTTCCCCGCCCCGGTCCAGAGTTAAGGGTGTCTAGAGTTATTTTGTTTTTGTTTTTTTTTCTCACTTATACCATTGCTAACAACTTTCAAACTTTATCTAAACGTTTTCATTTTCCTACTTCCTTCATATACCGCTAAACTTTACCCTTTGTATCCCTGCTACAGACCGTGAGTCTTCTAGCGGAACAAAAAATTAGTTCTTTATTTTTATTTTTTTTAATATGATAGCCCTAAACAACAATTCATAATGAAGTTAGCGCCTTTCTCAGACTTTGGTGCTCGTTTTTGGCGCTAACTTCATCATGAATAAGATTCAACTCGCCCAACTTTCCACCTTAATACCTAAACAACACATCTAGATGAACGTGATGCTTTTCTTTATTTTTAGTTTTTGTTGAAATCAGCTGGAATTTTCCTAGAACGCTTCGACAGTGTCAAATCCTAAACACACTTTGGTCTGTCTCTTTAGTTATTATCATCAACAGTCACCGTTGTGCCGTTTCTGCCATTGCTTCAAATTTTGTCCTCATTATAGATCTGAGATCAGCTCAGTTATTACTTTTCGGTGCATCCAAATGCCTGTGGTTTCCGTACGAAGCCCAAAGTACACAACAATGAAATGAGACTCGTCTAAATATTTCATTATTTACGTATATATGCCAATTGAATGCTTTCAACAGCTGTGCTGTTCTGGCATCTTTCTTTGACCTTCTAGTCGTAATAGTCATGCGTGACGCTCTTTCTTTTTTGTTATTCTTTTTATTCCCTTTACGCGCCATCGGTCTCCACTGTCATCCTGGGCTCCGTTTCCCCAAGCTTCAGGTTCGCCTGCCGCCCCGAATCTGCCTCCTCGTCTCTCGCCCTTCGCGAAATTTGATTCTTTTTGTGAGCGCGTTATTTCCGCCCTCGTGTCGCCAAGTGTCCCGCGCAGGCACTGCATCGATTCATCTTCTCGGTCACGAACGCTGGCGCCCCGCTTGCTTCCGACATCCCTTCAGCGCATCTACCGCCGTTTGGAAAGCAGGCGCAAAGCTAAAATGGAAAGACAACACAGACGCGCGCAAATGCGGTTAACATATGGATGATCCCGGAGGAGAGTTACCGCGAAATTAACCCAGCCGCTGTCATCGGCACAAGGGAGTTAAACTCCGCTCAGCGTGCGTCGTTGCTTTTTGTGTTTTCTGAAGCTTTTTGTTTTCTTTTTTTTAGAGGAAAGAAGAGAAGCGGAAACATTTGGATGCGAGGGAACATCGCGTTTGTTGAACACTGCACTGCGTTGTCGACTGCGTACAATGCTGGCACGCGGACCCCAACTCTTTAACAAACTTCCCCGTCAAGCCGTGCTATCGCAAGCTGCAAAACAATGGATGACAAACTGGGCCAGTGACGCGTTGCAAGAACGTCGCTCGGAGATAGCGTGCGTACAAGTAACGGTTCTCTGATTCCCCTGGCCTCATCGTCCTCGGTACACAGTAACTAGCACGCATCTTCTCCGCACAGTATACCCTTGCGGAGGTACAGTTGATAATTCATTCGAAGCGAAGATAAGTCGTGTAGCTTCGCTAGGCTTTTCTTTTTATTACAGATCTATGCTATTTAGGGCGTGTTAGATAACCGAGTCTTGCCTCACGCAATACATTTTTACCTTGTTTTAGTGACCATTTCTAAACTTACTGCGACTCGCTAGAAATGCAAGCGCGCTCTATGTGACACCGTGGGTTAGACAGAGGCTATTCACGAAAAGATATTTCAGGTGCCGGAAAACGATCGTAAGGAAGTCTCTTTCAAAGCCCCGAGTAAGAATGCTAGAAAGCTTGTTTCAGAACTGTGCAGTCGTTAAAGTGCTTTCATTCATTAAACATGTTCGAAGAAAAAAAAAATTTGCAAAGGAACAGTGTTCTGCATGCTTGTTTGTTTTTTAAAATTGAAATCACTATTTAGGTGCGTGAAATATTAAAGGATTTGTTAGAGTATATTGAATACCGCTTTCAATACTGCCAAAAACATGCTACTTATCGACCGACAATCTAACACAGCCTTTAAAAAACGCTGTCTTTAGGAAAAATTCTGGGTGGCGTGGCTGTCACGCGTGATTATATCGAAACGGACAAAGTGCATTAGTAAATTTTCTTGAATAAACCGGGATTTCTAACAACTGGTTTTCTCGTAATTGAGAGTTCGTTCATTGTCGTGGATGGCTGTTGCCATATACATATTTTAAGCTTGGTTTTCTGTCCGCGGGCCTGTAAAAACACTCCATTAAAGGCTTAAAATCATTGTGCGACTCTGTGTTTTCCGTAATCAGGGGCTCCTGAGTGACATCATTTTTCTTCCTTTCTAATACGTGCAAAAGTTTACGGAAGCATTCAGGTGCGTTATTGTATTAGACTTGTGGTCCCCACTCGGTGTATAAACTCTACCACCACTTTCATATCAAGCTGATCATTTTATTGTGCCGGTTGAAATCCACATTTATGAAAAAAAAAAATGAGGTGTGAGCCCCCTCCTGTTCGAACCAAAAGCTCCTCTAACAGATAAATTATCAATTTTGTTATTATGGATTATGGAAACGGGCGAAGAAATCGGCAAGTGGTCAGTGCGACGCATAAAAGTACAGATAAACTCAGTCAGTGTAATATATGTTCAATTATCTTTTCTCATATGTGAGAAGTCCCAGATACTCAAAATATATCCCCATCTACGAACTGTAAAAGTTGTTTTCCTAAATTTTGAGCGTGGCGCGGTATCTCACGCCCTTCACCAGATTTTTTTTATCGCAATATTCCGTATTCTAACCTACAGTCACTCCCTGACTAGCCCAAAATAACAGAAACAGAACGCGCGCAAGCTGTAATGGTTGTACCTCAGGACCATAATCAAGCGAGCCTTGCTCAAAATATCCGCTCACCCAACAGTTTTGCGCACTCGCCCCCTCTTTATTTGCTCTTCTCTGTGTTGCAAGAGCAGCGCTTTGTGCAGGCATTCAGTTTTATGCTTTGCTTCCCGTGAAAAACGCAAGAGGCAGTACAGTTTCGCTGAAATGTTTTCTTTTTTCCCTTATATTTTTTCCACCGGCATCGTAATCACGTGTGTGTAGACTTTAGATCAGGATGTACAACGAATTTTCCTTTGGCATTTGCCTCCCGGTTTTTGCGGGCAAAGATTTCATGATTTATTTTTTGGTGCCCTACTTTTCAAGGAGGAAAAACGGCCAGTGGAAAGACAGGATGAGGTGCTGGTTGCCTCTGTGCATTTTTTTTTTTTTTTGCTCTTAAAGAAGGCTGCTGTTTTAGAACAAAAACGAAGGACAGTTTCGAGAAGAGACGTGGCACGATTTGAGAGCTCATTTCCATTTCAATTTCGCCCCCGAGTGTGGTACAAGTCTCCGCAGCAGAGGATTTGCGAGCGATGCGTGGTAGCTTAGGCTTACGCCAAGGGAGTCTTTATTAATTGTTTTGTTTTTCATTTCTCCCAAGTTCTTTAGCGAGTACTGGAAAAGAGACGAATGATATCTGGATTACCACGATGTAAGCGAAACGGAGTGGCATTTTCTTCCCCGTCTGCTGTGTTTTCTGCAGCATGTTTTCTTAATTTTTTTTTCCTCTCTTGCTCCCGGAGCCCCATCATTTGGTTACCTCTGAGCACTTCTCATGAAGTGTATGAAGTGTCAGCTAAGGAAACATTTGAACCATGTAAACATTTCAGCTGCATTCAATGCTCGGCAGATTTGGCGTTGTTTGTGAAAGCATTTTTTTCATGATTTTTGGTTTAATGGTGGTTTAGTAACAAAAATATGAAAAAATTGATTCTCGAGATTCCAGCCAGTCCTTTTCCTTTATACTGGCTATATTTACTTCGGAGAGCTTGCGCGTCATTTGCCTTATCTTTCCTTGCACTTCTATAACCTGTAATTATTGTTTGCGTGTTTTAACTTGCCACATATTCCCAGCATATTTTGTGCTTTCTTCGTTAAAGCCGTTCTCGTTTTCTCTCACAGACAGTAGCTGATTTTGTTGGTTCTGCAGTCGTCAGGAAAAAGAACGCCTCGATTTTTTCCCGTCCCTGAGCAACAAAACGAACCAGATCCCGTCCTTAATACCGGCTTTCGCCGCATGCCTAAGAAATGTGTTATCACGTTCGTTTGTCTAGAAAAGTGTCTACTCTGTGCGCTGCCAGGAAATAAGGAAATGAAGAAAGCTCTTTGCGGCCACACTCAGCAGAGCCGGTTTGCGTTGGTCGCGGCACGAACAACCTCAGATGCTGCTGCTATGGTTGCAATACTATACTTAAGATAGAGCACCAACATGACGCTACTGCCTATGGCTGCGAAGACCTTTTTTCTTCGCTCTTAACAGCAACAGTGCTGGAGAGGTACGCTTCTTGATAAACGGAGCATATGCTAGCCATAATAAACTTTACGACCTTCTTAACCAAATTCGATAGCGTTCAGGTTGCCTGCTTTAGTGTGTGCAATGAGTGTCTAATTTTCTTCTTGCAGTTTTACCGCCAAAACTCCCGTTGGTACCGTATATGGTATGAATGAGTCATTCCCTTCTCGAAGGTTAGAGTAGTTTTCATTGGATTATTTTATGGGAATATATTAATCTTGCTCACTCATTCATCTTAATCAAGTTTCTATGGCGGGCCTAGGACAACGTTTTCGGGGTGCCCAGATTTTCAAATTTCGCATCGCCTATAATTGGTACGCTGCAGATCGCGTAGTGTTGATGACGTCATGACCCTTTCAGTAGCATTCATTTATCGCGGGGAGTCCTCAAACCGCTCCTGGCGCAGGGGTGCAGCCGTTAAGCGATATACGCCACTGCCCCGACAGGTGGCTGCTTCGAAGGCAGCCGCCGGCGGTGCTCGTTACAACCAGGTTGCTCTTCCTGAGCAACCAATAATAATGTAACTACCACCTGCCATGAGGGGCAATTTGCTAACAATCCGGTGGCAGGTTGTGATGACGTCGCAAGGTCGCGTTACCTAGGTGGCCCACTTGCCACCAGGGTAGGCCTCTTTTCTGGGAATTTTTAGCTCACACAGCCGACGACGACGCCGGGTTATCCTCAGAGCGCGACCATTGACGCTATAGTAGCCTCAACGCTATAGAGCAGGTAATGCGAAGGCAAGATTACCGCTGTTCCTTAATGGTAATGGAATGGATTCCAAGAGAAGGCAAGCATAGAAGTGGCGGCAGAAAGTTAGGCAAGCGGATGAGATAAAGAAGTTTGCGGGGATAGGGTGGCCGCAGCTGGCAAAGGACAGGGTGAGTAGAGGCATGGGAGAGGCGTTTGCCCTGCAGAAGGCGTACTAACATATTGCTCGCTGGGGTGATGTGTACTCCTGGCGCTACATACTTACTCTAAGAGAACGCAGCAACCCATGGTGCCAAAGGCGACGCCCAGGCAACACCGGGTGCAAGATCGGTCTTCCGATCGAAACGTCGAGTCCAAAAAATATGTTTCCTTTAACGAAGCGTATACTTCGCTATATACTCCTGTAAGCAGTCAAGTACTTCATGCTCTCGCAACCTATATATATATTTTTTTTTCTGCGGATTTATACACCTTTGTCCGCCTTCCTCAAGCCCATCCTTTGTCGCTGTTTTTGTTAAACGCCACTGCATTTAGGCCAACTTAATCCAGTTAAAACTGAACAGTCAACATCCCTTTCAAACCCACATCAACCTCAGATCGCGACACTTCTTTCCAAACAGCCAGCGTACGTCATTTTTAAACGCCAGAGCTCTTCTAACTTTCGAACCTTCCAGTCTGATTGCGCTTTTGTTCGCATATTGAACAGCAGCTTACCTAACGCAATGTGCGCGCCGCTGTCAACGAACTATAGTGCCTTTGTTACGTGCCAAAGGCTTACCGACGTCTTTTGTTCTCAGAAGGCAAGAGCTTGCGGCGTACTGCTTATGCTTTTCAGTCTCTGTGCATCAGAGAGGTTGCAGAGAGGCTGCTCCTTCTTCAAACAAGCGGAAGTAGTTTCACGAAAAGTAGCAGTGGCTTTATCAGTGGTTGGAATTATTTTCAAGGAAAATACACATCTCTATATCCCTCATAATTCAGAACATTTTGTGTGGCGGGGTCGCAGTTTTAAGTCAAAATGCATCACAGCAGTTTTCTGAGTTTCTTGTATTATTGGTTCAACCACGCTGTCTTCTTCAAAACGCATAACGCCGTATACGAAGCCATGTTGAAAATCACCACCATCCCGAGAGATTTTTAAGCGAATACCACAGTTCTCAACAAAGCATTGAGGTATTTACTAGAGTCGACGTAAGTGCCCCACTGAAGCATTTGTACAGATTACCAGGCCTCTAGCGCTCGCTTAAAGGTCAACTGCAAAGAACTTTGAATGCCTCTTAATGTGCTGATTACGTTACAAAACTAAGCGTGACAAAGTTCCAAGCTTGTTAGATAAATATCACTGTTGTTAAAAGGCTTTCAAAAAACCATGCAGCAGACGATGGGAGCACCTGGCAGCGTGCCGTGTAATTAGGCAACTTTCAGTATGTGATGTAGGTGCAAGCAATCAAAGCTTGCCTGAATGCGGGCTGATTTAGAGTGAACGCATTACGCACGGCCTGAAATGAAAGGCTTTGACTAAAACGCGGGTTGTTAGTATTAGGTAGGCAAAAATGTGGCAAACTCTTTGGAAAGTTCACACGTGATTACCATGCCGAAACGCTGTGTGGCTGAAGGAGGCACGAACGCACATGTCGCATGGGTTTGCAGAGTCCTACAAACAGCGAGCGTTGTGCAGCATAAGCCGATCTGTTTTCTTTCACATAGCGTTCTAGTAGGGTCCTTGCCGGGTTTTCTTTGCAAACACAGAGTTTTTTTCAAAAGCTGTACTAGCAGTTCCACCTCCTGCAGCTGACAGAAAGACAGAAGCAGACGCCACTCAAAATCCTTCTGCGCGAGGCGCCAAAAGCTTAAAACTACGAGGCTGAGTGGCTCACTTTTATGTCACATCCAGAACTTTTCGAAAACAACATTTTTCTGCGAGCTATTCCTTACGCACTAACGTCTGTCGCGATTGTCATCTCTTTCTTTTATGACTCCCTCTGGCACTGCTAAAGAAGTCTTTTCATCGGGGGAAAATATCATTGTAGTTGGCATTTAACAAGTACGTTGCTTGGATTAAGGCGCTATTCTTAGAATTCCGACATTACAACACCTTCAAGACGCATGTTGGTATGACTAGCACACAGAAGTTTGGTTATATGATAAATATAATGGAAGAAAAATATTGTTCACAAGAGAAATATACCAAGCGGAGTATGAAGGGTGTGATGGACACAGGGCTGCAGAGCAAAGAGTGAATTCCGCCTGAAGCACCCAGTCACTTTAGTGGCACGTACGCTTGTCGTTATAACATCGATGTCTAAAGCGTACTCCTCAGCCACAGGATACAAATATTTGGTGAGAAAACTAGCAAGCACTTTCTGGCTGTTTCGTTCTACCGGAGGACTCCCAACAAGCGACAGAAGTGCGCCCTCCGGTGATCACAACCTTCAGAAGTATAAAGAGCCTCACCGCTTTTACCGACGCGCTCTCTTGTTTTCTCTAGAGGGCTTTTAGACGGTTATCTCAGCTGCCACATTTTCCAAAATATTTCCGGTGTCTGAGATTTCTTCCTACCCCCACCTCCTCCCACCCTCCTACCTAAGTTTGTTTCGTCAAAGAATAAGTGTTCTGACACTAGGACAACGCCACACGGAAGCCCTTTAAGACCATGAAGTCAACGGACACGGCTTTTGGTCCGTATTTGCACAGTCTTATAGAAGAGCCTTACAATGCGCTCAGTTCTTCCGTTCTCGAGGACTCTCCAGTCCATTAGTCGATCGGGGCTTCGTTCTGTGCGGATCCAAGAAAATGCGAGCCCTGCACTGAAAGACTTGGCGAAGCTAACGATTTTGTTCCTAACTCGAAGCTCCTGCGTCGTTCTTGGAGCCTTTATTTTAAGGTATCTTCAAAACAGATTGCACGACGAAAAAGGGGAAAGCTTGTTCAAGAAAATGACGGAAGAACAATCAAAGAGTGAGCACTTCTCTAGGGAACAAAGCTTAAAACTACATAGAAAGCGAGACCATAGAACACTCCGCTGTATCCGCCAGACATTCACCGCATACCCGGGCAAACCAAACAATTTAAAGAAAATGAATTGAAAGAACTGTTCGAGCATTGCTAGATTTTATCTTGTTTTTTAGTTTAAACGAAGGAAGAGGAAGTGGGGAAGATGGCTCTAACAAATGCTGCAAAAAGGCATTGTTTTTTGCCCGAGCTTCCCATAAACTTTTAAATGAGCTCTTCAAATCATTTTATTCCCGGTCGGGGACGCAAGGTTTTGTCTAGCTGTTGTCTTGCTTTGCTGTAAAAGTTGGCTTGAGGTTGCTTTTTTTTATTGTTTAAAAAGAAAGCGGAAGAGCGACTGCGGCCTACGGAGTTCACTGTGAAGTTAATTTGAACAAAATGAGGTTTGATACAATCGATCAGCCTGTGTTCTTTTCAGGCCGAATGTCTCGGATCTCTTTCTTTGGCCAACTTATACGCCGGAGGGGTATTGCGTGCGATGGTATCTTCTTTTTTCATCTTTTTAGACGGAATACCCAAATGATTAAGCCAGCGCTGGCTGCTGAATAAAAGTGGCAAGTTTTTGAGTCCACGACATGCGAGTATCACTGCTCAAAACCACAGCGAGCGTTAAGCTTTTGAAATGCGTGCAGTCACCCTGCACACAGAAGAAGGGAATTGTTATTAAATGTGCGCTGTTATAGGCTATTACGTATTCGTGCTCTGTAGTAAAGGAGCAAGTTGGTTTAATTTGTGATGGCTCAAGACTGAAAGAACGTTACTACACTACAATACGTTGACGCAACTCGAAAAAGAAAAGCAAAGCTTGTATAAAATGTGAACAGAAATTATGAGCGTTTTGAGAGATATATTAGAAGTCGTCACTCGGCGTTTATTATATTATGCGTAGGGCCTAGCGGTAAATCTAAAGCTTGCGCGTGAAGTACATTATTCTAGCATCAGGAAAAAGCCGCGTCTACGATAAACGTTGCCAGCGCAGATAATTTCCAGGAACTTTCCCTGGTTCGAAGTGTGATGTTTAAAATATTGTCCGCGTCACCTAAGTGATTTTCAAGTGACATTTCTGAAGTCTAGCAACCACATTTATGCAAGAAATTTACTTTGCCCTGAGCCTTACCTGGATGTGCAGGTAGACAATAACCTTTCTCCAAAGCAAATATAAGGAAACAAACTTTTCAGCAAGGGTGACTCGTTAAAACTCGACTATTTTTCGTAAAAAAATATTTGGCTGATGTAGTGAGTGTTTTTCTTTTCGGTGCATTTATTTGACTTAACTTGTTGACCGTGGATTGTCCTTTTGGGCTTTCACATTAAGAAGCCTCCCAGCGTTCGAGCTAATCTAAGTTGAACGTTCCTCCGACTGTTGAATGGCCTTTAAGAGAACATATGCATGAAAAAAAACGGCGATTTTGTATAAAAATGGCAATTTTGCTTTTTGTTTGTTTTATTATCTATAAGAGCTCCTCTTTCATATTTCATGTTCCACAATACCAGCGAGGAATATAAACGCGAAATGTCACTAAAAACTGAGATGTAAGCGCGCCAAGTCGATATGTGAGGAACTGAGCGACTTTTACGATGGTAATAAATATAATTGCGGCGTTTCCCATCATTGCAATGCCGCAAATAAGTAGAGAAGGCCTTCTTTTGGACGCGTCCCAGGACATTCGTAGCTCAGTATTGTAAACGATCCTTTTCGTGTCCCCAGAAGCTGCAGTGTTTTTGAATAAATTGAAAGGCATTTTTTTTTTCGTTTATCATTTTCAAGCAACCTCAGTAATTTGCGTGACATCCTTGCACTTACGCTTGTCGCATCACAATTGAATTTGGTATGGATATACTTCCTTATGCGCAGAATACAGCTATATTATTTTTATTGCAATTTAGAGTTACTAATAGGATTAAAATCTGTTACAATCATTGCAATCTTTTCAAAAACAGATATTGTAGCGAGTGTTTCTCTTTTTTTTTGTTTTTAAAATGTTATACACAGCTTTCTCAATGCGTAAATGGAATCATAGTGAGCGAAATAGGATGGATATATTTCAGGCTGTCTTAACGGAATGCATAACGTAGAAAAGGTTGCAAAAGGTGAGCTTTATCGTATATGCTGTTAATGATTTACCGGATAAGGTTCCGATGGTAAGCTCTTCGCTCGTTTCTGGCCGGCCCATTTTGACACCCCGGCGACGCGGATATTCCTACCTGTTTATTCAAACTTACATAAACAAACAACCTGGCGGTCGATCTTTGGTTAACCTGCCAAAATAGTTAGCGGTTCTAAAAGGCATCAGCCACAACAAGCTCAACTGTAATGGCTTTTTCTTTAAACAGGGGGATTCCTTCGTGGGGATCGATTACTCTGCTGGAAAAAAAAAAATATTATTACTTCTTTAAAACGCCGTGGTAATCGTAAAACTAAAACAACATATCAAATGAAAACGGCCACAAAAGAGACGTGTTATGCACTTCCCCCATCGTTCTGCAGGAAAAATTGTACGCTATTTTTTGTAGTAAATTTAGTAGACTTGAATCCTGAGAACAGCTTTCAGAAGACCTGAAGGGCGCTTTTCTCTGGTCCCTAAGGCTTAACACTCCTGAGTCTCTTCTGCCCTCACTATGAAATCTCTTACAAGCGACCCTTGGACACACGCTCATCCAAGTTGAGGAACGTGAATCATAAGAGGGCAGCGCAAAAAAAGCACGGAACACAAAAGAAACACAGAACACAGGACGGGCGCTGTCCTGTGTTCTGATTATTTTTCAAGTATGAACGAACTATAGCCCAAAAACAAATTTTAATCGTATGGAACGTGCCCTGGCTAAGAAAAAAAAGGAAAGAAAAGAAAAGACGCGCGAGATTGAAAGATCACTACTTCGTTACTAGTCTTTCGCGTAACCGAGATTACACGCGGATTTGAAGTGTCTCGTCCGCACATACATTTAAAATTACTTGTTCTAACTGTGAAGCCCATTACGAGTTATTTTTTTTTGTTTAGCTTTCGTGCGCGGCGTTTCTCAAGAAAAGCTGCCGGCACAAAAAGGCAAATCCGAGAAGGAGAAGAGAAACAAGAGAAGAACGGGAAAGGTTGCGTCGAGTACTTTTCGCTCACTTCTCCTCAAGCAAACCTGATCCGCCACTTTTCTTTCCTGCCATTCTTCGAATCAGTTCTGCAACTTTCTTTTCGACGCGAAGGAAATTCAGCTCGGCAGCTCTGCCCTCGTCAGCATGTGCGCGGTAATACTTACTTGGCCGACCGAGTGCGCTGCCTTCGCAACAACGCTACTAATAAGGTTTTTTAATATACAAAGAAAATTACCCGAGGCTTTTATTTCTATACCACGGATTACTTAGCTGCGACGCTCTAGCTGCAAGCATGCCAACACAAGAAAGAACAGGGAATCTCAAGCGGTGTCTGTTTTCTCCCCAAACCTTTCCTTCCGTTACTTTCTGTTTCGCTTTTTCTTGCTTTCCGAGCACCTCGAAGGAGCCGTGTTAGTGAAAGGCAGCAGTCACAAATACCTTTCATTTGCATGGCTCTTTGATCTTTCTTCGGTTTCTGTGAAGAGTCGCTCGCGTTGTGACGTCAGTACTGGAAGCATGCACAAATAACGAACCATAGCACCAAGAGGGAAGTAAGGATAAGAAGATAAATAGAAAAAACTTTGTTAGAAGCCACGTAGTGTTCCTAATTAGTTTGAGCAACGCCGTCGGAAACCCAAGGCGCGGCTCTGCAAACCCCGGACTCCGACCGCATGCTTAGTGCACTCCGGTTTTGGCTCTTTATTGAAGACTTCTCTCCTGAGCGCTGTCTAAGTCTTGCTTCGTGTCATTCCTTTTTTCCCTCAAGCAGCTAACGCGAACGGGAGAGCCACCCTCGCCGCTTTCTTTAATCTTACCGCGCTCCCGCCAAGTTCATAGTTGTTCGGCTGAAAGAAACCACAATGGGGATAAGATTTGCCTTGCGCTGACCGGACAGACTTCTGAATTATATGCGGGCTCCAGAGCTGCCCAATAATGGAACAGTCGGCTGATGCTTGACCTTTAAGCTATAGACATGTTGCAGGACTGATGCATATGGGGTAGAAAAAAAAACTGTCGGTCGAGGATATGTGGATAAAAACACTGGCATTTCTAACTCCTGGCTACAAGAACATGCATCACAATACGAAGTTTGAATCCAATGTTCATTGTAAAAGGAATAAGATCTCATAAATATGCACGTCTAGCCATTTTTCGACCTTCATTTTATTCATTTAATTTAAAAGCTTTGATTTTATTTACTAGGAGTGAAGAACGCATGGTGGTTTTGTGTAGGGCGGACTCTATGGCAACTACGAAGTCATTTATTTTATAAGAGCGTAATAATGTTTTGCAGTTTTATCTCACCTTTAAAAATTCTGCAAGAGAAACATAACTACGGACGAAAGCGAGCTTATGGGTTCAAATCTCTGTATATGGCAGAAAAAATACCACAGACCGGAAGGCCTCTGCGCTTTCTGGTATATCAGGCTTGATGAAATTATGCGTATATGCCTTCGAGCGGGCCTTTTTCATGGTCCAGCATCCTTTGCGCTGTGGACATTAACGTGTATATCTTTCTTCAGATTTTGGGATGCGGTGCTATACATACTGCATTTTACTAAAGCCCAATGCATACATAGTATTACATCGCCGTCGCATCATTCTTGTGAGCTTTCAAAACGAAAGATCGAAGTTGATATATTACATTGTTTTTGGGCTCGTTTGGCGTGGAAATACTTTTAGCTTAACCACAGATTACAAAACAATGTGGAATTTGCAAGTGTTGCTGGGATCAATAAAGCTTCGAAGCGAGAATTCATTAGTCTAAGTGGAACACAAACCATCGAAAACAATTTCAGTAGGCCAAATTAATTAACTGAATAACCAATCTCAGCTGGCCAATTCAATTAGATCAATAATAAAGGAGCAATTACTCATTAGCATCCACCCAATCGCAGCCATACGAATAACTGCTTCATTTTTAAAAGTCTGCTCCGTTCTGGAGGATTCTCCTACATATTGGACCATCAATGAGATCAAACCCATCTGTTCGCAGTACGCTACTCGATTTCAACGAAAGACATTTCAATTTGCGGCAACAGCCAGTGATTGAAACGCCAGTATGCGTGAAACGTCCCTTTTGGAATTCCGCGAATCCGTTCGTCTCTGTCCTGCATGCGTTGATTTGCGCTCGGTGCCTAATAAAGTCCCGCATAACAAACCCATCATCGTCTTGCGAAATTATTTGCACGCCCAGTTCCACTCATGCACAGACATGTACAGGCACGACAGCTACCACAGATAGGTTTTCCTCCGACAACGGTGCATCACTTCCGGGTTCCTCCGGTAGGGTGCTCGACCAGCCGCTCTTCTTTAATTAGGAAACACCGTCTTATCGGTTAGCGCTGATGACAGGCCACTGATCTAGAACGTCTCGGTGTTGTCACATCGCTGATGCCTTCGCCCGCGTGAAGCGGCTGCGGCGGGCTTTCGTGCTTGCTTCTGAGGCGCTGCGGGGGTTTTTGTCCTGAGCCTTTCTCCTTTTCTTCTTCCTTTATTCTCGAGGTGGATCAGAGCTGCAAAGCCTGTGTAAAGAGCCCCCGCTGTCGCGTTGTCGGTGTTGTGTTGTCCCCCGGTGGCTTGTAAGATAACACCATCTCCCTCTCGCTGTCACTTCCCTGAAAGCGCTCTCATGGGGCGTCGATATCCGAGCGGGCTAAAAGGTGCCCTCCGCGCAGCAGTAAAAAGTGGTGTTCAGCACTCTATTTTTTTTCTTCTTTGCTCTTCACAAAAGAAAGCGGTGGGATGGGACGGGTGGGGAGGGGGGGGGGGGGGGGGTAGAGAGAGAAAGGGAAGTATCAGCTCTTGTGTTTCTCTTCGTTTCTATGCATCGTCCTTCGGTAGGGGATCGAGGACGAAGAGGCGACACCTAAGACCCCCACAGGGAGGAAGGAAAATGAAATTTGTTGCCGGCCGATTTGCGCAAGCCTTGACGGGAGGCTTCCGCACCTTAGTGTAAACACTTTGCTTAGAGTTCAGGGACGAACGAAAAAAAATTGCGTCGACACTGTAGGAGGCAAGGGCAAAAATTTAGGCTGCCTCTAGAAATCATTGATGCGTCGCGTATCAAATATTCGGAGGAATATATTCGGAGAGGTTGTGTTTCACTTTCTGCGACATTAGGAGACCTTAAGAAAAAAAAAACTCGATAATTGCGTTGCAAAACGGTGTCCTGCTTCGAGCTGTTAAGCAGAAGGAGTGTGCAGGGGAGCATAGGAATGAAATGTTGGTTGCTCAGCGCTGCTGATTAGTACGAACAGAATCTTATCGCCGAATGGGCCTTGTTTTTAGTGGTGAACCGACGCTCCGAATTGCACGATGAGTTGTGATTTAGAGGCCGCAAAAAACCAGTGGTAGTATACGTAAAAAGCATCATACAACTCCTAAAACAATTCGGAAAACTTCGTGTCTGTTTTCCTTCTTTTTTTTTCAGACATTGATTACAGAACTGCAGGAACCTACTAACGCACATACAGCGTCTTGAACGAGAGTCTAGTGCGAAATAGCGTTGATCTGAGGGCGAAAGTGCAAAAAAGTTCTTAACAGTTTCTGCATAAGCTCTCTTCTTTCTGTAGCCTTCTATAGACTTTGAGTGTACAGAAAAAAAAAAAGAAAGCAAACACTTCTCCACCACAGCCAAGGTTTGGCTTGACAGAATTGCCTTGCGCAACATTCTGACGCGGCTTAAATATTTTCACTGTAAAAAGTTTTGAAACTGCGGCTACAGGATAGTTATCATTCACAAAATTAAACATATTATTCCACGTGTTAATGCCTTCGCAAGTACCGATTATCCTAACTTTATTCAGTGACATCAGGGCTTCCATGCGAACCACACATCTGCGAAAACTTTCTTAAGCGTACTTATGTTGTCAGTGTACCTTTTGTAATTAACTGGATTAGCATCAGTGACATGTGACAAACCTGTCGTTGCCTGAGCAGTATCCGGGTTCTCATCATCACTGCCGGCTCATATTAGTGTACCATGTGCGGCTGAAATGAAAAGATTTTCTTTTACTCTATTCTTTTACATCTACTACACTGGCTTAATTTTCAGTTTGGATTAGAATAGAAAGAAAATAATTACTCGTCATACGTCCCGCATTGTGGGTGCTTGCGTGTGGCAGCCACAACGGCTGCTACGCAATGCACACCAGAACACCTAGGATCCTTCATCATTTGCATGCCGGCTGCGGACGTGCAGCTTAATAAACTTGCGTAGTATAGGTAGTGCATTGCATATTATCAACATTTTTCTTCGTCAATAATGGAGCCGTTTTCAATTACTATCTCCGAGTTAAAATGCGTAGTCATAGTAGCAGCAGTTATGATTAGAGGCTCGTATTTCTTATCTGCGAATTTTGGTTTCTAGAACACTTGAACCCACTGCAAGCGGCACCAGCTTTATCGTCTCGTTGAGAGAGGGAGAGAGATACAGCGTAAAGTAGTCGGAGTGAGTTTAACCGGGCAATGCACTCTTGCTACCCTACACGTAGGGAGGGAGATGAAACTAGAGAGAGTGAAAGAGAAGGGGAGGGAAATTAAAGCTGCGTTACCACGTTCAGGTATGGAACGTATGGAACGTGTCCGAGTGTGCCACGCAAGAAACGACAGGGAGTCTACAGCCTCGAACTCCAGCCTGTATGGTCAAATAAGAAGTGGTCAAACGTGGCAGCGTATGCACTGTTTACAAGCGCATGAAATCTGGCGGGTGGTCATCAGCATTCGAGGCTCGTACAAATGAGCCTGCTGCAAGGAAGCAAGCATGCTGCATTCAGAGTGCCCTGCGAACCCCGGAGCACGATCAGCTTTGAAGCACAAATGAGCCATTTTGTCAGTGGCTCCTATCTCGTTACTAATTGACAGATATGCAAGTGAAGCCTTTCGTCAGGAAATCAGGCGAGAGAAACAATGGTAGAGAGAAACACTCGCAAAACGAAACAAGGTACAAGCCACCCTGCATCTGCTCAAGGCGTCGCACACTGTGAATGAAGTGGTGCAGCGGTTTTGGCGTTGATATTGTGTTTCTGGCGCCATGTAAGTTATCGATGATATCGTCAGTCACGAACAAGGCGGGGAAAAAAACGCTACACAATGAAAGAGCCAATCAAATATTATTCACGTATTACGTGCATAATAACAAACTCTTATCTGCCCAAGTACGTTGTGCTTGTTGGCTCCACTGACTGCACCGAATGATGGTGCATAAGATTTCCTTGAGCCCCAACCGCTTTTAAGTTAGTCAGACTGGTCGATTTTTTAAGCTCAGAACCGTGAACATGCGCTTGCGGTTAAAAAAAAAAAAAACAAATCTGTGTCACCTCTAGCCGAGCATTGCTATAAAGGTCGAGTTGCTTTTCACTTTGTGAGAACACGGTTTCTCTAAAAGTGGCAAAGTTAAGACGGAGCACGAAATCGTCGTGGCTTCTACTTTAAAAACAAATCGGTAAGTGCATATGTTAACATGGCTGCAGTCGTTTACGATAAAGCAGTTGAGTTCTTTAGCCGCGGAACGAATGAGGTCGCAGAAGACATACAAAGAGAGAAGGAGCCGCAGATTTGCTGCGAAGGCTTTGTTAGTGATATGCGCACCTTTACTTTGTACATGTCCTTAATCGCGCCACAACACAAAGTACGCCAAGTTATGAAATGCGTGCATTATAGAAAACAAGAGGAGAGATGCCTGAAGTTCGATTTTTATAAACGTTCGAAAGGTCAGAAGGTAGGAGAGGGGGTGGGTAAGCAGCTAGTAAGCAACAGAGACACCAAGATGACACCAAGATAATAGATGACGCGAGTTAATACCGCTGCTTAGTTTGCGTTTTTTTTTTCGTTTTGTTTTCTGTGTGCTATTGTAGCGTACGCAGAAAGAAAGAAAAAATTGAACCACTATCCAGTCACTCTTGACGCCTTGCATAATGTGTTAATCACTATAAACAGCTTCCCGCCCTTCCGGCTGATCGCTCTTAACGACACGCGTGATGCTAATGTTTCCGCACGTCGGCGCTACCCGCCGACGTAATATCGACGTCCCGGCGAGCGTAGCGAACCGTGATTTCCCCTCGTCAGGTGCTCGTACAAGCACCCTCGCAGCGAGTGCTTAGAAGCGCAACAGCGCATTGTACTTCCACGCTTTCGATTTACGACGCCTGCCTTCGCCTGTCCATCGATCTCGCGGGCCACGGCGCAGATAGACAGCCAACGTCGCCATTGTGCGGCAGCGCAACCGTGCCAGGAACTCGTAAAACGTCGTCGTCTCCTTCCTTGCTTCGGGCGACTTGGCCGTCTATCTTAACAACGCCGAAGAAAACCTGGCTCCGCCAACATTGTGAAAGCCAACCGTGGAAAAAGAGAGGAAAGAAAAAAGTTCACATTGTGTACAAGCGTATGGCTGGCTGGCTGGCTGGCGGGCCGTTCGCCGATGTTATGCACCCTCTCGCTGCAGCCGCTTTGCCATATATACCACCCTCCCCCCCCCCCCCCCCCCCCTTTCCATTTCATTAGGGTTATCTATTCTCCGTAGAAAACCTCCGCCCAAAAACTGCCTCGCTACGAGGAGACGGGCCACGCTCAACTGGGAAAGAAGGCAGCCAGGATGGCAGCGTGGGTGGGGGGGGGGGGGGGGGGGGGGGTTCTGGAACTTCCATGCAATGGCTTCCCATTAAACATTACTTGTCATTAATTCAGCCCGATGCCCCGCCTTCCGCGAACCCCGCCTGGGCTGCGCGTGCGAGGCGTACCTTGCGCGGACCATAAAGCACGACGTATATGCACTATTCGCGAAGCGACGACGGGAGCGGGAGCGGCAGTATCTTGCCGGTTCTTGGCGTATGCAAAGAACGATGTTTATTGAGCCGGAAACGCCGACGCCGTGCCCCGCTCCTTCCCTTCGTGCACCGCGACCGACCCTCCCCATTGTATATATACAACAAGCTTCAACGCCTGACCCGCGAGCAAGATGTAATTACTTGTGTTATCCGCGCGCGGCGGAGGCGAAAAGATTCAACACATAGTGCCACGCGCGGCCGCTTTGTAATAACGCGTTTTAAAATTGCGTCCTTTACAACATATATGGGAAGGCCTCTCAGTGTGGCGTATGGCCGAAACGAAAAATGGGAGATTTGTAGATTTCATTTCCCTTTTCCCGAGCTCGATCGCATTCTGTGTGACCTCTATGCCAGCAGAATTTGGATTTGTTTTCCTAAAGTTGTTGTTTTTGAATTGGTATTTGCTTGCTTTCAGCTAAAGAAAAGAAAAGACCGCAACCCTCCTGCTTTTGAATAGGACGAAACTGATTTAATTGAGAATCTGTACGCTATTTTGTAGCAAGCCCATCAGAATAATTGCACCGTAGGCAAAAGTTCTCACCTCCTGATGGGCCTTAAGGTCCTCATGGTCTTAGTCATGGTCGACGCCTCGTACGTTCAGTGTTAAAATGGGGAGTATAGTCATCCTCTCTACCCTCACATGTTCTCGCGTTGCTTGTATCAGACAATACTGAGCAGTAGGAAAGGAGACGTCCGTCACAATAGAGACTTTTAGCGTTAAGGAGACATAGCGTAGCTGTATACCGGTTTACAGGACGCCTCCTGCGCGCGCGCATTGCAATAGCTCAGTGTGAGGACAGGCAGGTCAACGGCGCCTGCACGGCCGCCGCCCGGTAAACCAATATCCGTATACTCTAATACGTCTCCGCTATCCCAAATGGCTCTAATAGAGGGAACGAGATGGTGGGATTAATCAGCCCAGCTTCTTATTCTACGCTGGGAAGAAAATGCAAGTAGATAAATGGCGGAATCAAGTGTAATTGAAAATACTGAAATAAAAAGCGAATGTCTGCATAGTGTTGCACATGCAAGAAAGGGACGCCCTTATAGCATCGGTTCCAGCCGTGCGTCCCGTGGAAAGTTGTATAGCTGCATAGCTGTATAGCTGTAAAGCTGTATAGCTTTCCTCTGTAGCCGTATAGCTGCGCTCGGGTGGATGCCAATGAGTAATTGCTCCCTTATTAAAAGCTTGCCACGTTCCCTGTGACGGGGTCTGCGCATTTTGGGCAGTGTCAAGGACACAACACCCCGCCTTTTGAGACTAGTCGGCTGTACGCATTTGTAGCTATAGAAAGAGTTCAGTATCCACAGCTGACGCGAATACAAAGGGGGTAAGCACATTACGTGGTACAGCCTCTCGAGGAAACGGCTGTGGGTGCATTCCGACCCGTTCATGTGGTAGATGATGCAGATTAATTTCGAGGACAATTGGGTGTGCGTTCGACATGAGTTGGAGAGCGGAACTACAATTCAGAGTAAAAAGCATTCAGGCGAGACGTCGTTTTTGGCTAGGTGCTGTAGTGCGCTGAAGATGAAGACAACCGAATGACAAAGAGAGAGAGTTAGTGAAAGTTAGTGGCATGTTTCGAGCACGCGACGCACAGTGGAAACAGAAAAAAAGATCTTCCCGAGCTCCTTTCATCCGTCATATACAATAGCCATCGCGACTCGCTCGGCTGTCGGTGGCAATAAAATGTGCCGCCCACAGAAAATGACTAAAAGGAAGGAGAAATGTAATATTACGCTCAAAACGATAAATCCGCAACAAAGTATAATAGCATAAAAAAGAAAGCTGCGTCGCGAACTGGCGCATTAAGCTTGATTTATATATTTTTCCCGCCCTGTTAATGACGAAAACTTTAAGACTCTGGTTGCGCAAGAACTAAGATAAGGCCATTCACGTTTAATTAGAGCTAAGGCGCGTACATGTTCAAGCTAGTATTGCTGGCCAGTGACTAACGTCGTGATCAACACATTCAGCTGCAGCCAACTGTCTACGTTTCGACGTGTTAAACTTCCCTTCCACAAGCGAAAGAAAAAAAGAAACATGGCGGCTTTACAGTTCACTAAACGCGCTTCAGAAAAGAACATGCGCAACTTTACTCTTTGAATGGCCAAAATTACTTCGCGACACCGACATAAATTCAGGGACAGGGTCACACTTGAAACGCTACAGCACGCGTAGCTCTCCCGACACGAATATAGCGGACGTAATGCGAGTGCAGGACGCGTAGAACACATAATGCACATGACGACAGAAATAACACCACGAAGGAAAAACAGCGCCTTGCGCCACAGCAGCGAGCGCGGTATATATAAGGCTCAACAAGACCGATCTGCTGACATCTTCCCAGCTCAGCGACAGGGGGAGGAAGGGTCCCCAGCGCGTAGGCGTACACCGAGGCCAGCCCATCTAATGACGTCGCGTATACAAGCGGCACGTCCGTCAGCCGCCCGCCATACGCCAGCGCCGCGTGTTTAATTACGTCCGGGCAGCGCACAGAGCAGCCGGGGCGCGCGCCGAGCAAGCCATGCGTGGCGCTGGCGGTGCGCGAGGCGGCGGACTCGATTGGGCGGCCCCCGGCACCGAAGTAAGAGGCCTCTCACACCTTGGCGCTGCCTTTTTGGGTGAACGGGTTCGTCGAGGCGACAGTTCCATTTCAGGCTCCACTTGCGCGCCGCTCACTCGTTGCGTTCGACGCAGAAAGAGACGTCCAAAGCTCCGGAGTCTCCCACTGGACGCGCGCTTCCCTAAACTGGAAACCTCCTCCTCCACCAGCTCCCTCCCGGCCGTCCCTACGCTTCCCCAAAACACACTCATCCCTATCTTCCTTGCGCTTTGCTCGCTCGCTATATCCCCCGTTGTTCTGTGAAGCTCAGAGATTAGAAAAAAAAAAGGGAGGGGCGTAGGATAGAGTGAAGAAGCGAGGGACGTTTCCGAAGTCGATTTGCGTGCAGCTTCCTTATCGACTTCTCGAGGACAACCGCAGCCAGTTCAGTGACGGTTAGCCGAGCGTGGCTCGGGACGGTCACTGGGAGGGACTGGATAGATATGGGGAAGGGGGGGGGGGGGGCGGCATAGGCTGTCGCGGTCGTTTTCACGCCCGTTTCTTGAGTTCTGTCTCGACGTTTGCTTCGTTAGCTGGCCGGAAGAGTTTGGAATTGGTCTCCCCGCAGATTGTTCTCCTTTAGAGTTTTGGGGAGCAGCCTAAAGAAGCTGCCTGTAGAGAATGGATCGGTTGGCAATTGCTTTGTCTTTCACTGCCCCATTATTTTGAAAAGGTTGCAAGAATGGAATGCATCAAAAGTTTATTCTCTGCGAAACTTTTCTCAAAATAAGTGGCATAATATAGCGTTCGAGCTGCCGCACGTTTCTCTTTCCTCCATTTTCTAACTTTTTCTTCTTCTTCTTTCGGTTGTCTATTTCGTATCCCCATTTTCTTTCTTTTTCTCTTGTTTTTTTTCTTTTCTTTCAGTTTCTTTGCTTTCTTTCCTTTCCGTCTTTCGATCATTTGGTTCACATCCGCATTTAAATTATCAGGAAGTAATCCGTGGTATTTTTTTCTACCAAGCTGGAATGCACGAGCAGTCCTCACTGAGATATATACAGTTGTGCGAAACAAACAAACATGTGTAGGAGCTTACCGATAAAAGAGCAGTGTTGGAAATAGTCAACTGTTGGGTCAAATTGATGGCTGTGCCAACGCTGGCCACGCAAAAAGCGGTGAGAACGTTTTCAGTGGTTTTGTCAGACCAGAGTGCTTCAATACCTGTTTACTGGTCACGAAGCTTCCGTCAAAGTTTGTTATAAAACCAGCAGCTGGCGCTAGCGGCACAGAGAAAAGTCAGAAGGCAACGAAGCTGCACCGGCATGCCAAGGTTATGAACACGCTACTGTTGTAAAAGGAGCGTTTATATATTTCTCACTACATTTTTGGGGTTTTAATTATGTTAATATAGATAAGGCACATCTACCGGATAAATATCCGAGGATTGCGAAAAAATTTACTAGAAGGTTACGAGTGTGCAACGCGAATCTTTGAGCGTTAGCTGGGGTGTGACAGCGAAGAAAGAAGCCGGTCGCAGTGAACGGAACAAACTTTACCTCCAACTGTCGGAGTTCATCATTGCATGAGCAAACTTAGCGTAGCACAGCACCGTCGTTCGAAAGAAAAGATCGGCAGGAGTGTAGGAAAACGGGTTTATATACAATGCAAATAATTATTGCCACCAAATGCCAACGAAGACTTTTTCTTTGCCCCACAGCATGTTATTAAACGACCGCAAGTTATCAAAGAAAGAAAATTCCTCGCTAATCGCTCTTCTTCCGTGGTATGGAAATGACAGCGATAAGAATGCTTCTTTTCCCGAGTTCACTCCTTCGCACTGTTATTCTCGAGAACACTACTGCGCAACAGTATACACTACACTACTAGAGAACCTTATACAGATCATCGCTCTTGTCTCATGGTGTTTAAATGCCAGCGATAAGAAGGCTTCCTTTTCCGAGTTCACTCCCTCGCACTGTTATTGTCGAGAACAGCACTACACTATGCAGCACTTCTCGAGAACACTACACAGAGGCGAGGTTTTTGTTTACGCAGTACATTTGCATTATAACTTTACGCAGTGCCGAGGCGCACTCAATGGCCTCCTTCGTTTCGCACGCCGCGCTGACGTGACCGTTCGTACTCAACTGCACACCTTCTCAGCTCAGTAACATACACCTCGTGATTCCAGAACGTTAGCATAGTAATGAAATATGGAAGCAGGTAACGAGCGCCCAGATGCTACTGCCTTGCAACGTACTAGCCACCGTTTATATCAGCTGCATTCGAGACGTTCGAGCAAGCGATGGGCACAAAGTTTTTCTGCCGTTATGCGGGAGCCATGACTAGGGAAAGGTCTTGACACCCCGACGCCATTATTCTAAAATAATCTGGGATGAAGAATGTTCTCAGCCCAACAACCTCACAGTGTTTCTGTTCTCTTGTAATGAACTCTCATAAGTTGGTTCGGATTGTCCACAAGCATACGACAGACGAATACCTTAAAATGCCTTGTCCTGCACTCCCCGCCCCTTAGACCCCCCCCCCCCATCATCCCTAACCATATTATCTTGTTGGATTTCACTTCATTTAATCATACACTCAACCACAGTTACAGTCTAACATCTTTAAAACGAAACGATTTATAACTAAATAATGGATATAACGCAGGAATTCCCCACTGAAGCTCGGTCATCAGAAGCTAAAACGAAGCTACGGCTATAACGAAGTAATCTCCGCGCCCCTTTAGCTTCGTTATAACGAGGATCAATTGTATTTATTTTTTATTCACAGAACCCACACCCCACTACTGCACGGAAGGAAAAATAAGAAAGGACATTTCTCTTTCATACGCTATTCAAATCATCCTACTACCCCTCTTGAAAACCAGCAGCAAGCTATACTCATGTCAACGCGGTATACACCTGGCAAGGCCCCGTCATTGTTTCATGCAAATGTAGCAGAGCCCGTGTCATACATTCCAAAAAGAAAGAACCTAAAAATAGGGCCCCAATAATTGCCATCCAAGCACGAGCCCGTCTGTCCTTCGCGCATCTATCACACCTCGGCGTGCGGGTGGGCGCCCTGGGAGGCAGAAGGGGCCCGCTTATTTACACGTCAAAACCGCGCTCAACGAGGCGCTTTTTGTTCTCGGCAACCGCGCCTGAGATTAAGCCGGGGTGACGCGACGTGCTCGACGTGTAAAGGCACTTACAAGGTTGCGCCACAGCGAGGAACGCCTACGTCGGCTTCTTGCGCCGAGACCCAAGGCGCGGGCCGCGAAAGTGGCGTGCGGCTCGGCGGCGCCTATAGAAAGTGTCGACGGCTTCCCTCTTTTCTTCCAGACCGTGCTTTCCCGGTATTACGGGCCCCTGAATTGCTCTTACCGTAAGAAAGTCTGCTCGAGCAACGGCTGCCTATTTTTATTAAATTCTGCGTAGGTGGCCGGAAGAATTTTGCGGGCTGGTACACTTCAATATGCACTTCTCTATAACGCCGCGAAGACCTATAGTAACGGGCTTTTGAAGTTTCGTTGTTTCCCGTAGTCTGGTGAGCTTCGGCAGCCTGATTATTTTCTTTTTTTCACTCTTTCCTAGCCTTTGTGCGCTTGTTTTATGCACACGTTCTTGGCTTCCTCTTCGGTGGAATGGTCCCCTTTTGTGGGCGTACATCATATTGAAACTTGCCGATTTCGAGTTTTCCAATATCAGCACCCGCTCCTGAGCCCTTACACGTGTCGTTTCTAAAATGCGCTACGCTGTGGAAATGTTCCGAATTCAGTGGTTCTCAAAAGTGCGCGGTGAAGTCTCGCTACTATTGCTTCCAGAAGACACGTGTTGGTATTCGCGCGTTTTGCAAGCACATGCTTGGCGTCACGGTACATATCACTACCAATTGCAAACGCTGTTCCTAATTGGTTGGCATTCGAAATTGCGGTTGCTTTATTGAAATAGAGTTTTCGCATTTAAAGTGCATGAATGTTCTTACAGTCCTAGAACGGACGCAAAATTTCTACGAATAGCGCAAAAAATACAAAGCAGTAAAGCGTAGAGGTCATTGCGGAATACCTTAGCGGTCTGTGTATCGCTAACGAAGTCATTGTTGGAGCGAATTTGGGGGATGAAATACGGCGAACAGTTGCAGGTAGAGCGCAAGGGAGGCTTAAGATTATTATTACGCAGCTACAGAAGTAAATTTGCTTTTCGCATGCAAAGGAAGTTCAGCAGCGCCTTAAGGACACTTCTAGACTTGTTATTCGCCCATTTAGGCCACTGCTTCTCGTTACGCGAGACCTCAGAGTAAGGGACTCTTTTTTTTCATTGGTTGAGATGTTCAAGTGACGCCGATCGTCGGCCGCATACACTGAGAGCATGCGCTTTCGGGGTGCATTTAGAGTGTAACTTTGTGAAAAGTGACTAGCTGTAAGGATTAACCGCGAATAAGTAAGCGTCATGTGATTCGCCGACTATGTGGTCACGGTAAACAGCGGAGGAAATGATAATCGGCAATAATTACGAACCTATAGATACCCAAAATACAGAGGTAAGCCTAGATACTAATAGTGTTACGGGTGGAATGGGTTTATTTAAAGATGAATTACGGGCGAACTAGTGGAAACGGAGTACGCAGCCAAGCTAACGTTCTTCGCGCGTCTTCCGCATTGTCCTCTTCTGCCGTGGTTGCTGCTTGGCACCTGGCGATATGCATGAAAGCAAACTAATTTTGTGCACGTCGGCGAATGATTGACAATTAGTGGCACAAAGTCAGGTGGTGAATCTACTTAAGTAATTTATCAATTGTAACGACGGGAATGACCAACGGGACGCGAGGAAGTAGGACGACGAAATGTGTTCGCTGTGCAACTTGTATGGAGAGGCAACCAACAATAACGTTTCAGCCTCTGTCCCTCCCGATCCTGGGCATATTCCCCATTGGGGGTATGTGCCATCTGTTGTTTTCTGTTGTGCTATCTGTTGTTGATTTAGTGCTGCGGCGAACCACTGAAGCCGGGTTTCCGACTCAAACTTCAGGAAGGAACGAAAATCTCCGCTCCGCATAATGGCCCAGACTCGCTAAGTACGGTCGAAAACTACCCCTAAAAGTTTCACGAGCGATTCCTCGGCAGGGCCGGGATCATCAAAAGACATCACACGCGGGCACTAGAGATATCACTTGTCTCCCTCACGGAAGACCGCACAGACAAGGCGACCAAACACCGCGACAACGAAGACGACGACGACCGACACGCCCGTATAACACGACGACCACTCCCCACCCACGCAGAGGAAGCGAAGAGAGTTATATATGGGGGGGGCGAACAGACAATTGAGGTCGTAGATCGGGTCTCAAATAGGGCGCCCCGAAGACGGCGCGCCTTGCAGATACAGGGGGCTTCCTCTTCCACCACTCTCTCTCGTGGCGAGTTTAATCTTGACCAGAGGAAAGAAGTTAAGGATGGGGAGAGAGAAAGATAGAGAGAGAGAGGTGCGTTGGTGGATGGCGGCGCGAAATTGTCGTTTTTACGAGTGCCAGGCGCGAGCTGTAAACGCGAGCGAAAGGGAATAGCGACGAGGAGGAAGTGGGAGAGGGGAAGCGGGAAGATGGAAGAAGACGACGTCGTAAAGAACGCTGCCCTAGCGCCCAGGCGACGTCGAGTAGGAGGCGGTGGGACGCGGGTTCACGTCGTTCGTAAGTACGCCAGCGGACGGAGCGACCCGCAAATTTTTGGGATGCTCACGCGATGCGGCGGCGACTCGTCCGGGCTAGGCTTGGCTTCGCTTGGCTTGGCTATGGGCTCGTCTTCGTCACCGTGCTCTTTGCGCGCAGCGGGCGTCTATAGCCAGCAAGAGGAGGGGGGGGGGGGGGGGGGGGGGGGGTTTGCAGGCGGTCGATAGCGATGAGCGTGGCCGTAAAGCCGGACGCGAATGTCGTCTCGAGTCTTGTCGTTTCGCGCATCCACTCTTACCGGCGCGCCTCCGGAACACATAGCTGGCGTCACGCTTACTTCCCCTTCCCCGCCAAAAGCTAAAAGGAGTAAAAAGGCTCTCAAGCCTTCACGACGCAGCATTCAAGAAATGCAAGTTTGTGCGCTTACGCGCCTTTTGTTCGAACGTTCCTTCTTTCTTTCATATAGCTGTCAAGTTTTTTGTTGTTTTTTTTTCTGCCGGTGAGCAGGAGACCTGTAGCTCTGGTGAGTGGCATGACGTTCCCTTCGTTCTGCCTTGAAACAAAGCCTAGGGAAGAAAGGAAAGGATCGGTAGGAAATAGGACGGCGCCGAGTGCGGCTCTAACGTCAGGTATTTTTTTTCTTTTGCTCGTGCCTTTCGATGCGCTTTCCCGGCTTTGTTTTTTCTTTGGTGCCCCGCCTTTTCAGCGGGCTTGACTCGCTAAATTTGCCTAGGAAAGGCGTAAACAAGTCCGGAAGTGGTCCCTTAAAAGCCCTAAATTTCGTCTCTCAGCGTAGAGTGCGTTTAGAGCGATGCTTTGTTGCTTTCTGCGCGCCTTGAGAAGACGTGCTCAAGCAACACTGCGCAGCTGTTGACGACGTCGCGACATTTGTTTTCTGAGTGAGCATGCATTCCGTTCTTGCTTGCATTTTGTGACGCCTCCTGCTTGAGAACTGTTGCATTATAGTTCTGAATTTTGGTCATTCCTGCGAGAAAAAGGGAGTTTCTGCGCGTATTCTCAACAAAGTGCCGCAATCGCGTTTTTCGACTATGCACTTCTCTTTGTGAAACAAAGGGGCGGTGGTTTATTTTCCTTCATCTCTGTTAAGTTTTTTTGTTTTTTTGTTCCCAATTCTTCAGAGCAGCGAGAAGCTTAATAGCTCTGACAGTGACGGTATAGTTCTGGGCATATTGACAACGTTAGAAGGAATAAGTTGATGAAATCATTTTTAGAGTAGCTGCTCCTGAGTCTGTTTGAAATCGTTATAAAATGAACTAGCTAAACAATATAAGCTACTAAGGCTTCTACTAAGGCTTCTACTAAGGCTACTAAGGCTAAAGAGCGCAAAGACAAATCAATCTGAGTTGGGCACTAACAATGAATGTGTTTCGAAGGATTTCGCAATATTCTGGGATTGATGCCCGAACACTACCGTTGAAATTGACTGGCTGATAACAGCGCATGACCGTCGCTATTGCATGTCATGTTCCTCGGAGAAACCACGAAGGGTGTCATACTGCCGGGCCGAGCTCTAAAGCGAGATTTCTTGCGGGTTATATGCCGAGTGTCTATCGCAACAATTATATGTAAGTGGCTTACGAATGTCCACATGATGGGATCCTTTGCGTGGATTCATAATTCATGTTAGTTGATAAGCACAGGTGTCCGCCAAGTGTTTATGAGTGCACTCTATTCATAGGTGGTGTTCTTGATAAAATCGGGCTTGATCGTACCCTGATCGCGCTGAGCCTTCTTCGCAGATGCGTTGCTGGCGAGGCTAAGCCAGCACTCCTATGCTGGTCCAGCTATGACATAAAGTCTTGTCGTTGTCTTGTCGTCCGTCTTGTTGTCCGGTGTTCTCTATGGAGAGCTTGCTTGTTCGGCAGCTCTTTTCCACATGCCACCTGTGTCCGTCCAAACGCAATGTAACATGTGGTGGCGCTGCATAATTCACTATGCACTCACACTTTTCGTTTTCACGCGTTCACCGTACCGGTACAAGCTATCGCGTTGAGGAAAATGGGAATGACGGAAAACGTATAAGCGTAACTGATTGAAAATGATAGGGCATGGCATTTAGTAGAACAAGCCTATTAACATATATGGCAATAGTGTGCAGTGTTTAACGCCCTAAAGCTGCGCGCGAGCTTTATGCACCTTAGAGCAGTGCTCCAAATCATTTTCCGCCATGTATCATTGTTTAACCTGCACTGACATCACAGAGTGCATGGTGATGCTGATGCTGATACGGCCATTCCCCTTTGTAGCGTGGGATCAAAGAGTTCTGAATTAAGCTAGAAAAAAATAGAAACAAAAAACGATTTCACACTTCACCTAGAACGAATTGCGACTGCCTCGTAACGGGATTCGATTTCACGCCCTTGTACTCAGCAGCCGAACGTCATACCCATTAGGCCAGCTCGACAAGACAAAATTTAACGGCCTACATTAATTTATAGCCAGCAAACATTTCCCAATTGTCAAAAATTTACAGCCGTTAGAGCAGCATATTCTGTACGCGGTTAAGAAATGAATCGAGAACATTTCTTCAAGCTGCCCTCCCCAGGTGCCCACTTCCCAGCTACCCGTAGTTGCAACGAAGACCGCGCTTCAAGGGACAGTCAGCCGGCCAACGCTCTCAGTTCTAATTTCAAAGAACACGGTGGTGCGAAGTCCACTGCATACTTTTAGAAGTGACGTCACTTAGCACGTT